>NW_027365285.1:0-125862 GCF_046119375.1 Phyllobates terribilis | reverse complement strand
AGTAATTTCTCCGCATTGCAAGGTGCAATTCTGAATTTTTTTGCTTTTTCCTGCTCCTCTTAGCATGATAAAGAAGATTCAAAGAGAGTGAGATGCCAGCTCCTTTCATTCAGTCAGTAGCTTCAAACATTTCTGGTATAAACATTTCTGGACGTTTTTCAATGGCAAAAATCAATGAATATTGTAAATGCACAAACAGTAATTTCTCCGCATTGCAAGGTGCAATTCTGAAATTTTTTGCTTTTTCCTGCTCCTCTTAGCATGATAAAGAAGATTCAAAGAGATTGAGATGCCAGCTCCTTTCATTCAGTCAGTAGCTTCAATCATTTCTGGACGTTTTTCAATGGCAATAATCAATGAATATTGTAAATGCACAAACAGTAATTTCTCCGCATTGCAAGGTGCAATTCTGAAATTTTTTGCTTTTTCCTGCTCCTCTTAGCATGATAAAGAAGATTCAAAGAGAGTGAGATACCAGCTCCTTTCATTCAGTCAGTAGCTTCAATCATTTCTGGTATATGAATAACATGATGTTTTTCAATGGCAAAAATCAATGAATATTGTAAATGCACAAACAGTAATTTCTCCGCATTGCAAGGTGCAATTCTGAAATTTTTTGCTTTTTCCTGCTCCTCTTAGCATGGTAAAGAAGATTCAAAGAGAGTGAGATGCCAGCTCCTTTCATTCAGTCAGTAGCTTCAATCATTTCTGGACGTTTTTCAATGGCAAAAATCAATGAATATTGTAAATGCACAAACAGTAATTTCTCCGCATTGCAAGGTGCAATTCTGAAATTTTTTGCTTTTTCCTGCTCCTCTTAGCATGATAAAGAAGATTCAAAGAGAGTGAGATGCCAGCTCCTTTCATTCAGTCAGTAGCTTCAATCATTTCTGGACGTTTTTCAATGGCAAAAATCAATGAATATTGTAAATGCACAAACAGTAATTTCTCCGCATTGCAAGGTGCAATTCTGAAATGTTTTGCTTTTTCCTGCTCCTCTTAGCATGATAAAGAAGATTCAAAGAGAGTGAGATGCCAGCTCCTTTCATTCAGTCAGTAGCTTCAATCATTTCTGGGTATGAATAACATGATGTTTTTCAATGGCAAAAATCAATGAATATTGTAAATGCACAAACAGTAATTTCTCCACATTGCAAGGTGCAATTCTGAAATTTTTTGCTTTTTCCTGCTCCTCTTAGCATGATAAAGAAGATTCAAAGAGAGTGAGATGCCAGCTCCTTTCATTCAGTCAGTAGCTTCAATCATTTCTGGACGTTTTTCAATGGCAAAAATCAATGAATATTGTAAATGCACAAACAGTAATTTCTCCGCATTGCAAGGTGCAATTCTGAAATTTTTTGCTTTTTCCTGCTCCTCTTAGCTTGATAAAGAAGATTCAAAGAGAGTGAGATGCCAGCTCCTTTCATTCAGTCAGTAGCTTCAATCATTTCTGGACATTTTTCAATGGCAAAAATCAATGAATATTGTAAATGCACAAACAGTAATTTCTCCGCATTGCAAGGTGCAATTCTGAATTTTTTTGCTTTTTCCTGCTCCTCTTAGCATGATAAAGAAGATTCAAAGAGAGTGAGATGCCAGCTCCTTTCATTCAGTCAGTAGCTTCAAACATTTCTGGTATAAACATTTCTGGACGTTTTTCAATGGCAAAAATCAATGAATATTGTAAATGCACAAACAGTAATATCTCCACATTGCAAGGTGCAATTCTGAAATTTTTTGCTTTTTCCTGCTAATCCTAGCATGATAAAGAATATTCAAATAGAGTGAGATGCCAGCTCCTTTCATTCAGTCAGTAGCTTCAAACATTTCTGGACGTTTTTCAATGGCAAAAATCAATGAATATTGTATATGCACAAACAGTAATTTCTCCGCATTGTAAGGTGGAATTCTGAAATTTTTTGCTTTTTCCTGCTCCTCTTAGCATGATAAAGAAGATTCAAAGATAGTGAGATGCCAGCTTCTTTCATTCAGTCAGTAGCTTCAAACATTTCTGGTAAATGAATAACATGATGTTTTTCAATGGCAAAAATCAATGAATATTGTAAATGCACAAAGAGTAATTTCTCCGCATTGCAAGGTGCAATTCTGAAATTTTTTGCTTTTTCCTGCTCCTCTTAGCATGATAAAGAAGACTCAAAGAGAGTTACATGCCAGCTCCTTTCATTCAGTCAGTAGCTTCAATCATTTCTGGACGTTTTTCAATGGCAAAAATCAATGAATATTGTAAATGCACAAACAGTAATTTCTCCGCATTGCAAGGTGCAATTCTGAAATTTTTTGCTTTTTCCTGCTCCTCTTAGCATGATAAAGAAGATTCAAAGAGAGTGAGATGCCAGCTCCTTTCATTCAGTCAGTAGCTTCAATCATTTCTGGACGTTTTTCAATGGCAAAAATCAATGAATATTGTAAATGCACAAACAGTAATTTCTCCGCATTGCAAGGTGCAATTCTGAAATTTTTTGCTTTTTCCTGCTCCTCTTAGCATGATAAAGAAGATTCAAAGAGAGTGAGATGCCAGCTCCTTTCATTCAGTCAGTAGCTTCAATCATTTCTGGTATATGAATAACATGATGTTTTTCAATGGCAAAAATCAATGAATATTGTAACTGCACAAACAGTAATTTCTCCGCATTGCAAGGTGCAATTCTGAAATTTTTTGCTTTTTCCTGCTCCTCTTAGCATGGTAAAGAAGATTCAAAGAGAGTGAGATGCCAGCTCCTTTCATTCAGTCAGTAGCTTCAATCATTTCTGGACGTTTTTCAATGGCAAAAATCAATGAATATTGTAAATGCACAAACAGTAATTTCTCCGCATTGCAAGGTGCAATTCTGAATTTTTTTGCTTTTTCCTGCTCCTCTTAGCATGATAAAGAAGATTCAAAGAGAGTGAGATGCCAGCTCCTTTCATTCAGTCAGTAGCTTCAATCACTTCTGGACGTTTTTCAATGGCAAAAATCAATGAATATTGTAAATGCACAAACAGTAATTTCTCCGCATTGCAAGGTGCAATTCTGAAATTTTTTGCTTTTTCCTGCTCCTCTTAGCATGATAAAGAAGATTCAAAGAGAGTGAGATGCCAGCTCCTTTCATTCAGTCAGTAGCTTCAATCATTTCTGGTATATGAATAACATGATGTTTTTCAATGGCAAAAATCAATGAATATTGTAAATGCACAAACAGTAATTTCTCCGCATTGCAAGGTGCAATTCTGAAATTTTTTGCTTTTTCCTGCTCCTCTTAGCATGGTAAAGAAGATTCAAAGAGAGTGAGATGCCAGCTCCTTTCATTCAGTCAGTAGCTTCAATCATTTCTGGACGTTTTTCAATGGCAAAAATCAATGAATATTGTAAATGCACAAACAGTAATTTCTCCGCATTGCAAGGTGCAATTCTGAAATTTTTTGCTTTTTCCTGCTCCTCTTAGCATGATAAAGAAGATTCAAAGAGAGTGAGATGCCAGCTCCTTTCATTCAGTCAGTAGCTTCAATCATTTCTGGACGTTTTTCAATGGCAAAAATCAATGAATATTGTAAATGCACAAACAGTAATTTCTCCGCATTGCAAGGTGCAATTCTGAAATTTTTTGCTTTTTCCTGCTCCTCTTAGCATGATAAAGAAGATTCAAAGAGAGTGAGATGCCAGCTCCTTTCATTCAGTCAGTAGCTTCAATCATTTCTGGACGTTTTTCAATGGCAAAAATCAATGAATATTGTAAATGCACAAACAGTAATTTCTCCGCATTGCAAGGTGCACTTCTGAAATTTTTTGCTTTTTCCTGCTCCTCTTAGCATGATAAAGAAGATTCAAAGAGAGTGAGATGCCAGCTCCTTTCATTCAGTCAGTAGCTTCAAACATTTCTGGTATATGAAAAACATGTTTTTCAATGGCAAAAATCAATGAATATTGTAAATGCACAAACAGTAATATCTCCACATTGCAAGGTGCAATTCTGAAATTTTTTGCTTTTTCCTGCTAATCCTAGCATGATAAAGAAGATTCAAAGAGAGTGAGATGCCAGCTCCTTTCATTCAGTCAGTAGCTTCAAACATTTCTGGTATATGAAAAACATGTTTTTCAATGGCAAAAATCAATGAATATTGTAAATGCACAAACAGTAATATCTCAACATTGCACGGTGCAATTCTGAAATTTTTAGCTTTTTCCTGTTAATCCTAGCATGATAAAGAAGATTCAAAGAGAGTGAGATGCCAGCTCCTTTCATTCAGTCAGTAGCCTCAAACATTTCTGGTATATGAAAAACATGTTTTTCAATGGCAAAAATCAATGAATATTGTAAATGCACAAACAGTAATATCTCCACATTGCAAGGTGCAATTCTGAAATTTTTTGCTTTTTCCTGTTAATCCTAGCATGATAAAGAAGATTCAAAGAGAGTGAGATGCCAGCTCCTTTCATTCAGTCAGTAGCTTCAAACATTTCTGGTATATGAAAAACATGTTTTTCAATGGCAAAAATCAATGAATATTGTAAATGCACAAACAGTAATATCTCCACATTGCAAGGTGCAATTCTGAAATTTTTTGCTTTTTCCTGCTAATCCTAGCATGATAAAGAAGATTCAAAGAGAGTGAGATGCCAGCTCCTTTCATTCAGTCAGTAGCTTCAAACATTTCTGGTATATGAAAAACATGTTTTTCAATGGCAAAAATCAATGAATATTGTAAATGCACAAACAGTAATATCTCCACATTGCAAGGTGCAATTCTGAAATTTTTTGCTTTTTCCTGCTAATCCTAGCATGATAAAGAAGATTCAAAGAGAGTGAGATGCCAGCTCCTTTCATTCAGTCAGTAGCTTCAAACATTTCTGGTATATGAAAAACGTTTTTCAATGGCAAAAATCAATGAATATTGTAAATGCACAAACAGTAATATCTCCACATTGCAAGGTGCAATTCTGAAATTTTTTGCTTTTTCCTGTTAATCCTAGCATGATAAAGAAGATTCAAAGAGAGTGAGATGCCAGCTCCTTTCATTCAGTCAGTAGCTTCAAACATTTCTGGTATATGAAAAACGTTTTTCAATGGCAAAAATCAATGAATATTGTAAATGCACAAACAGTAATATCTCCACATTGCAAGGTGCAATTCTGAAATTTTTTGCTTTTTCCTGCTAATCCTAGCATGATAAAGAAGATTCAAAGAGAGTGAGATGCCAGCTCCTTTCATTCAGTCAGTAGCTTCAAACATTTCTGGTATATGAAAAACATGTTTTTCAATGGCAAAAATCAATGAATATTGTAAATGCACAAACAGTAATATCTCCACATTGCACGGTGCAATTCTGAAATTTTTAGCTTTTTCCTGTTAATCCTAGCATGATAAAGAAGATTCAAAGAGAGTGAGATGCCAGCTCCTTTCATTCAGTCAGTAGCTTCAAACATTTCTGGTATATGAAAAACATGTTTTTCAATGGCAAAAATCAATGAATATTGTAAATGCACAAACAGTAATATCTCCACATTGCAAGGTGCAATTCTGAAATTTTTTGCTTTTTCCTGCTAATCCTAGCATGATAAAGAAGATTCAAAGAGAGTGAGATGCCAGCTCCTTTCATTCAGTCAGTAGCTTCAAACATTTCTGGTATATGAAAAACATGTTTTTCAATGGCAAAAATCAATGAATATTGTAAATGCACAAACAGTAATATCTCCACATTGCACGGTGCAATTCTGAAATTTTTAGCTTTTTCCTGTTAATCCTAGCATGATAAAGAAGATTCAAAGAGAGTGAGATGCCAGCTCCTTTCATTCAGTCAGTAGCTTCAAACATTTCTGGTATATGAAAAACATGTTTTTCAATGGCAAAAATCAATGAATATTGTAAATGCACAAACAGTAATATCTCCACATTGCAAGGTGCAATTCTGAAATTTTTTGCTTTTTCCTGCTAATCCTAGCATGATAAAGAAGATTCAAAGAGAGTGAGATGCCAGCTCCTTTCATTCAGTCAGTAGCTTCAAACATTTCTGGTATATGAAAAACATGTTTTTCAATGGCAAAAATCAATGAATATTGTAAATGCACAAACAGTAATATCTCCACATTGCACGGTGCAATTATGAAATTTTTAGCTTTTTCCTGTTAATCCTAGCATGATAAAGAAGATTCAAAGAGAGTGAGATGCCAGCTCCTTTCATTCAGTCAGTAGCTTCAAACATTTCTGGTATATGAAAAACATGTTTTTCAATGGCAAAAATCAATGAATATTGTAAATGCACAAACAGTAATATCTCCACATTGCACGGTGCAATTCTGAAATTTTTAGCTTTTTCCTGTTAATCCTAGCATGATAAAGAAGATTCAAAGAGAGTGAGATGCCAGCTCCTTTCATTCAGTCAGTAGCTTCAAACATTTCTGGTATATGAAAAACATGTTTTTCAATGGCAAAAATCAATGAATATTGTAAATGCACAAACAGTAATATCTCCACATTGCAAGGTGCAATTCTGAAATTTTTTGCTTTTTCCTGCTAATCCTAGCATGATAAAGAAGATTCAAAGAGAGTGAGATGCCAGCTCCTTTCATTCAGTCAGTAGCTTCAAACATTTCTGGTATATGAAAAACATGTTTTTCAATGGCAAAAATCAATGAATATTGTAAATGCACAAACAGTAATATCTCAACATTGCACGGTGCAATTCTGAAATTTTTAGCTTTTTCCTGTTAATCCTAGCATGATAAAGAAGATTCAAAGAGAGTGAGATGCCAGCTCCTTTCATTCAGTCAGTAGCCTCAAACATTTCTGGTATATGAAAAACATGTTTTTCAATGGCAAAAATCAATGAATATTGTAAATGCACAAACAGTAATATCTCCACATTGCAAGGTGCAATTCTGAAATTTTTTGATTTTTCCTGTTAATCCTAGCATGATAAAGAAGATTCAAAGAGAGTGAGATGCCAGCTCCTTTCATTCAGTCAGTAGCTTCAAACATTTCTGGTATATGAAAAACATGTTTTTCAATGGCAAAAATCAATGAATATTGTAAATGCACAAACAGTAATATCTCCACATTGCAAGGTGCAATTCTGAAATTTTTTGCTTTTTCCTGCTAATCCTAGCATGATAAAGAAGATTCAAAGAGAGTGAGATGCCAGCTCCTTTCATTCAGTCAGTAGCTTCAAACATTTCTGGTATATGAAAAACATGTTTTTCAATGGCAAAAATCAATGAATATTGTAAATGCACAAACAGTAATATCTCCACATTGCAAGGTGCAATTCTGAAATTTTTTGCTTTTTCCTGCTAATCCTAGCATGATAAAGAAGATTCAAAGAGAGTGAGATGCCAGCTCCTTTCATTCAGTCAGTAGCTTCAAACATTTCTGGTATATGAAAAACGTTTTTCAATGGCAAAAATCAATGAATATTGTAAATGCACAAACAGTAATATCTCCACATTGCAAGGTGCAATTCTGAAATTTTTTGCTTTTTCCTGTTAATCCTAGCATGATAAAGAAGATTCAAAGAGAGTGAGATGCCAGCTCCTTTCATTCAGTCAGTAGCTTCAAACATTTCTGGTATATGAAAAACGTTTTTCAATGGCAAAAATCAATGAATATTGTAAATGCACAAACAGTAATATCTCCACATTGCAAGGTGCAATTCTGAAATTTTTTGCTTTTTCCTGCTAATCCTAGCATGATAAAGAAGATTCAAAGAGAGTGAGATGCCAGCTCCTTTCATTCAGTCAGTAGCTTCAAACATTTCTGGTATATGAAAAACATGTTTTTCAATGGCAAAAATCAATGAATATTGTAAATGCACAAACAGTAATATCTCCACATTGCACGGTGCAATTCTGAAATTTTTAGCTTTTTCCTGTTAATCCTAGCATGATAAAGAAGATTCAAAGAGAGTGAGATGCCAGCTCCTTTCATTCAGTCAGTAGCTTCAAACATTTCTGGTATATGAAAAACATGTTTTTCAATGGCAAAAATCAATGAATATTGTAAATGCACAAACAGTAATATCTCCACATTGCAAGGTGCAATTCTGAAATTTTTTGCTTTTTCCTGCTAATCCTAGCATGATAAAGAAGATTCAAAGAGAGTGAGATGCCAGCTCCTTTCATTCAGTCAGTAGCTTCAAACATTTCTGGTATATGAAAAACATGTTTTTCAATGGCAAAAATCAATGAATATTGTAAATGCACAAACAGTAATATCTCCACATTGCACGGTGCAATTCTGAAATTTTTAGCTTTTTCCTGTTAATCCTAGCATGATAAAGAAGATTCAAAGAGAGTGAGATGCCAGCTCCTTTCATTCAGTCAGTAGCTTCAAACATTTCTGGTATATGAAAAACATGTTTTTCAATGGCAAAAATCAATGAATATTGTAAATGCACAAACAGTAATATCTCCACATTGCAAGGTGCAATTCTGAAATTTTTTGCTTTTTCCTGCTAATCCTAGCATGATAAAGAAGATTCAAAGAGAGTGAGATGCCAGCTCCTTTCATTCAGTCAGTAGCTTCAAACATTTCTGGTATATGAAAAACATGTTTTTCAATGGCAAAAATCAATGAATATTGTAAATGCACAAACAGTAATATCTCAACATTGCACGGTGCAATTCTGAAATTTTTAGCTTTTTCCTGTTAATCCTAGCATGATAAAGAAGATTCAAAGAGAGTGAGATGCCAGCTCCTTTCATTCAGTCAGTAGCCTCAAACATTTCTGGTATATGAAAAACATGTTTTTCAATGGCAAAAATCAATGAATATTGTAAATGCACAAACAGTAATATCTCCACATTGCAAGGTGCAATTCTGAAATTTTTTGCTTTTTCCTGTTAATCCTAGCATGATAAAGAAGATTCAAAGAGAGTGAGATGCCAGCTCCTTTCATTCAGTCAGTAGCTTCAAACATTTCTGGTATATGAAAAACATGTTTTTCAATGGCAAAAATCAATGAATATTGTAAATGCACAAACAGTAATATCTCCACATTGCAAGGTGCAATTCTGAAATTTTTTGCTTTTTCCTGCTAATCCTAGCATGATAAAGAAGATTCAAAGAGAGTGAGATGCCAGCTCCTTTCATTCAGTCAGTAGCTTCAAACATTTCTGGTATATGAAAAACATGTTTTTCAATGGCAAAAATCAATGAATATTGTAAATGCACAAACAGTAATATCTCCACATTGCAAGGTGCAATTCTGAAATTTTTTGCTTTTTCCTGCTAATCCTAGCATGATAAAGAAGATTCAAAGAGAGTGAGATGCCAGCTCCTTTCATTCAGTCAGTAGCTTCAAACATTTCTGGTATATGAAAAACATGTTTTTCAATGGCAAAAATCAATGAATATTGTAAATGCACAAACTAATATCTCCACATTGCACGGTGCAATGCTGAAATTTTTAGCTTTTTCCTGTTAATCCTAGCATGATAAAGAAGATTCAAAGAGAGTGAGATGCCAGCTCCTTTCATTCAGTCAGTAGCTTCAAACATTTCTGGTATATGAAAAACATGTTTTTCAATGGCAAAAATCAATGAATATTGTAAATGCACAAACAGTAATATCTCCACATTGCAAGGTGCATTTCTGAAATTTTTTGCTTTTTCCTGTTAATCCTAGCATGATAAAGAAGATTCAAAGAGAGTGAGATGCCAGCTCCTTTCATTCAGTCAGTAGCTTCAAACATTTCTGGTATATGAAAAACATGTTTTTCAATGGCAAAAATCAATGAATATTGTAAATGCACAAACAGTAATATCTCCACATTGCAAGGTGCAATTCTGAAATTTTTTGCTTTTTCCTGCTAATCCTAGCATGATAAAGAAGATTCAAAGAGAGTGAGATGCCAGCTCCTTTCATTCAGTCAGTAGCTTCAAACATTTCTGGTATATGAAAAACATGTTTTTCAATGGCAAAAATCAATGAATATTGTAAATGCACAAACAGTAATATCTCCACATTGCACGGTGCAATTCTGAAATTTTTAGCTTTTTCCTGTTAATCCTAGCATGATAAAGAAGATTCAAAGAGAGTGAGATGCCAGCTCCTTTCATTCAGTCAGTAGCTTCAAACATTTCTGGTATATGAAAAACATGTTTTTCAATGGCAAAAATCAATGAATATTGTAAATGCACAAACAGTAATATCTCCACATTGCAAGGTGCAATTCTGAAATTTTTTGCTTTTTCCTGCTAATCCTAGCATGATAAAGAAGATTCAAAGAGAGTGAGATGCCAGCTCCTTTCATTCAGTCAGTAGCTTCAAACATTTCTGGTATATGAAAAACATGTTTTTCAATGGCAAAAATCAATGAATATTGTAAATGCACAAACAGTAATATCTCCACATTGCACGGTGCAATTCTGAAATTTTTAGCTTTTTCCTGTTAATCCTAGCATGATAAAGAAGATTCAAAGAGAGTGAGATGCCAGCTCCTTTCATTCAGTCAGTAGCTTCAAACATTTCTGGTATATGAAAAACATGTTTTTCAATGGCAAAAATCAATGAATATTGTAAATGCACAAACAGTAATATCTCCACATTGCAAGGTGCAATTCTGAAATTTTTTGCTTTTTCCTGCTAATCCTAGCATGATAAAGAAGATTCAAAGACAGTGAGATGCCAGCTCCTTTCATTCAGTCAGTAGCTTCAAACATTTCTGGTATATGAAAAACATGTTTTTCAATGGCAAAAATCAATGAATATTGTAAATGCACAAACAGTAATATCTCCACATTGCACGGTGCAATTATGAAATTTTTAGCTTTTTCCTGTTAATCCTAGCATGATAAAGGAGATTCAAAGAGAGTGAGATGCCAGCTCCTTTCATTCAGTCAGTAGCTTCAAACATTTCTGGTATATGAAAAACATGTTTTTCAATGGCAAAAATCAATGAATATTGTAAATGCACAAACAGTAATATCTCCACATTGCAAGGTGCAATTCTGAAATTTTTTGCTTTTTCCTGCTAATCCTAGCATGATAAAGAAGATTCAAAGAGAGTGAGATGCCAGCTCCTTTCATTCAGTCAGTAGCTTCAAACATTTCTGGTATATGAAAAACGTTTTTCAATGGCAAAAATCAATGAATATTGTAAATGCACAAACAGTAATATCTCAACATTGTACGTTGCAATTCTGAAATTTTTAGCTTTTTCCTGTTAATCCTAGCATGATAAAGAAGATTCAAAGAGAGTGAGATGCCAGCTCCTTTCATTCAGTCAGTAGCCTCAAACATTTCTGGTATATGAAAAACATGTTTTTCAATGGCAAAAATCAATGAATATTGTAAATGCACAAACAGTAATATCTCCACATTGCAAGGTGCAATTCTGAAATTTTTTGCTTTTTCCTGTTAATCCTAGCATGATAAAGAAGATTCAAAGAGAGTGAGATGCCAGCTCCTTTCATTCAGTCAGTAGCTTCAAACATTTCTGGTATATGAAAAACATGTTTTTCAATGGCAAAAATCAATGAATATTGTAAATGCACAAACAGTAATATCTCCACATTGCAAGGTGCAATTCTGAAATTTTTTGCTTTTTCCTGCTAATCCTACCATGATAAAGAAGATTCAAAGAGAGTGAGATGCCAGCTCCTTTCATTCAGTCAGTAGCTTCAAACATTTCTGGTATATGAAAAACATGTTTTTCAATGGCAAAAATCAATGAATATTGTAAATGCACAAACAGTAATATCTCCACATTGCACGGTGCAATTCTGAAATTTTTAGCTTTTTCCTGTTAATCCTAGCATGATAAAGAAGATTCAAAGAGAGTGAGATGCCAGCTCCTTTCATTCAGTCAGTAGCTTCAAACATTTCTGGTATATGAAAAACATGTTTTTCAATGGCAAAAATCAATGAATATTGTAAATGCACAAACAGTAATATCTCCACATTGCAAGGTGCAATTCTGAAATTTTTTGCTTTTTCCTGCTAATCCTAGCATGATAAAGAAGATTCAAAGAGAGTGAGATGCCAGCTCCTTTCATTCAGTCAGTAGCTTCAAACATTTCTGGTATATGAAAAACATGTTTTTCAATGGCAAAAATCAATGAATATTGTAAATGCACAAACAGTAATATCTCCACATTGCACGGTGCAATTATGAAATTTTTAGCTTTTTCCTGTTAATCCTAGCATGATAAAGAAGATTCAAAGAGAGTGAGATGCCAGCTCCTTTCATTCAGTCAGTAGCTTCAAACATTTCTGGTATATGAAAAACATGTTTTTCAATGGCAAAAATCAATGAATATTGTAAATGCACAAACAGTAATAACTCCACATTGCAAGGTGCAATTCTGAAATTTTTTGCTTTTTCCTGCTAATCCTAGCATGATAAAGAAGATTCAAAGAGAGTGAGATGCCAGCTCCTTTCATTCAGTCAGTAGCTTCAAACATTTCTGGTATATGAAAAACATGTTTTTCAATGGCAAAAATCAATGAATATTGTAAATGCACAAACAGTAATATCTCAACATTGCACGGTGCAATTCTGAAATTTTTAGCTTTTTCCTGTTAATCCTAGCATGATAAAGAAGATTCAAAGAGAGTGAGATGCCAGCTCCTTTCATTCAGTCAGTAGCTTCAAACATTTCTGGTATATGAAAAACATGTTTTTCAATGGCAAAAATCAATGAATATTGTAAATGCACAAACAGTAATATCTCCACATTGCAAGGTGCAATTCTGAAATTTTTTGCTTTTTCCTGTTAATCCTAGCATGATAAAGAAGATTCAAAGAGAGTGAGATGCCAGCTCCTTTCATTCAGTCAGTAGCTTCAAACATTTCTGGTATATGAAAAACATGTTTTTCAATGGCAAAAATCAATGAATATTGTAAATGCACAAACAGTAATATCTCCACATTGCAAGGTGCAATTCTGAAATTTTTTGCTTTTTCCTGCTAATCCTAGCATGATAAAGAAGATTCAAAGAGAGTGAGATGCCAGCTCCTTTCATTCAGTCAGTAGCTTCAAACATTTCTGGTATATGAAAAACATGTTTTTCAATGGCAAAAATCAATGAATATTGTAAATGCACAAACAGTAATATCTCCACATTGCACGGTGCAATTCTGAAATTTTTAGCTTTTTCCTGTTAATCCTAGCATGATAAAGAAGATTCAAAGAGAGTGAGATGCCAGCTCCTTTCATTCAGTCAGTAGCTTCAAACATTTCTGGTATATGAAAAACATGTTTTTCAATGGCAAAAATCAATGAATATTGTAAATGCACAAACAGTAATATCTCCACATTGCAAGGTGCAATTCTGAAATTTTTTGCTTTTTCCTGCTAATCCTAGCATGATAAAGAAGATTCAAAGAGAGTGAGATGCCAGCTCCTTTCATTCAGTCAGTAGCTTCAAACATTTCTGGTATATGAAAAACATGTTTTTCAATGGCAAAAATCAATGAATATTGTAAATGCACAAACAGTAATATCTCCACATTGCACGGTGCAATTCTGAAATTTTTAGCTTTTTCCTGTTAATCCTAGCATGATAAAGAAGATTCAAAGAGAGTGAGATGCCAGCTCCTTTCATTCAGTCAGTAGCTTCAAACATTTCTGGTATATGAAAAACATGTTTTTCAATGGCAAAAATCAATGAATATTGTAAATGCACAAACAGTAATAACTCCACATTGCAAGGTGCAATTCTGAAATTTTTTGCTTTTTCCTGCTAATCCTAGCATGATAAAGAAGATTCAAAGAGAGTGAGATGCCAGCTCCTTTCATTCAGTCAGTAGCTTCAAACATTTCTGGTATATGAAAAACATGTTTTTCAATGGCAAAAATCAATGAATATTGTAAATGCACAAACAGTAATATCTCAACATTGCACGGTGCAATTCTGAAATTTTTAGCTTTTTCCTGTTAATCCTAGCATGATAAAGAAGATTCAAAGAGAGTGAGATGCCAGCTCCTTTCATTCAGTCAGTAGCTTCAAACATTTCTGGTATATGAAAAACATGTTTTTCAATGGCAAAAATCAATGAATATTGTAAATGCACAAACAGTAATATCTCCACATTGCAAGGTGCAATTCTGAAATTTTTTGCTTTTTCCTGTTAATCCTAGCATGATAAAGAAGATTCAAAGAGAGTGAGATGCCAGCTCCTTTCATTCAGTCAGTAGCTTCAAACATTTCTGGTATATGAAAAACATGTTTTTCAATGGCAAAAATCAATGAATATTGTAAATGCACAAACAGTAATATCTCCACATTGCAAGGTGCAATTCTGAAATTTTTTGCTTTTTCCTGCTAATCCTAGCATGATAAAGAAGATTCAAAGAGAGTGAGATGCCAGCTCCTTTCATTCAGTCAGTAGCTTCAAACATTTCTGGTATATGAAAAACATGTTTTTCAATGGCAAAAATCAATGAATATTGTAAATGCACAAACAGTAATATCTCCACATTGCACGGTGCAATTCTGAAATTTTTAGCTTTTTCCTGTTAATCCTAGCATGATAAAGAAGATTCAAAGAGAGTGAGATGCCAGCTCCTTTCATTCAGTCAGTAGCTTCAAACATTTCTGGTATATGAAAAACATGTTTTTCAATGGCAAAAATCAATGAATATTGTAAATGCACAAACAGTAATATCTCCACATTGCAAGGTGCAATTCTGAAATTTTTTGCTTTTTCCTGCTAATCCTAGCATGATAAAGAAGATTCAAAGAGAGTGAGATGCCAGCTCCTTTCATTCAGTCAGTAGCTTCAAACATTTCTGGTATATGAAAAACATGTTTTTCAATGGCAAAAATCAATGAATATTGTAAATGCACAAACAGTAATATCTCCACATTGCACGGTGCAATTCTGAAATTTTTAGCTTTTTCCTGTTAATCCTAGCATGATAAAGAAGATTCAAAGAGAGTGAGATGCCAGCTCCTTTCATTCAGTCAGTAGCTTCAAACATTTCTGGTATATGAAAAACATGTTTTTCAATGGCAAAAATCAATGAATATTGTAAATGCACAAACAGTAATATCTCCACATTGCAAGGTGCAATTCTGAAATGTTTTGCTTTTTCCTGCTAATCCTAGCATGATAAAGAAGATTCAGAGAGTGAGATGCCAGCTCCTTTCATTCAGTCAGTAGCTTCAAACATTTCTGGTATATGAAAAACATGTTTTTCAATGGCAAAAATCAATGAATATTGTAAATGCACAAACAGTAATATCTCCACATTGCAAGGTGCAATTCTGAAATTTTTTGCTTTTTCCTGTTAATCCTAGCATGATAAAGAAGATTCAAAGAGAGTGAGATGCCAGCTCCTTTCATTCAGTCAGTAGCTTCAAACATTTCTGGTATATGAAAAACATGTTTTTCAATGGCAAAAATCAATGAATATTGTAAATGCACAAACAGTAATATCTCCACATTGCACGGTGCAATTCTGAAATTTTTAGCTTTTTCCTGTTAATCCTAGCATGATAAAGAAGATTCAAAGAGAGTGAGATGCCAGCTCCTTTCATTCAGTCAGTAGCTTCAAACATTTCTGGTATATGAAAAACATGTTTTTCAATGGCAAAAATCAATGAATATTGTGAATGCACAAACAGTAATATCTCCACATTGCAAGGTGCAATTCTGAAATTTTTTGCTTTTTCCTGTTAATCCTAGCATGATAAAGAAGATTCAAAGAGAGTGAGATGCCAGCTCCTTTCATTCAGTCAGTAGCTTCAAACATTTCTTGTATATGAAAAACATGTTTTTCAATGGCAAAAATCAATGAATATTGTAAATGCACAAACAGTAATATCTCCACATTGCAAGGTGCAATTCTGAAATTTTTTGCTTTTTCCTGCTAATCCTAGCATGATAAAGAAGATTCAAAGAGAGTGAGATGCCAGCTCCTTTCATTCAGTCAGTAGCTTCAAACATTTCTGGTATATGAAAAACATGTTTTTCAATGGCAAAAATCAATGAATATTGTAAATGCACAAACAGTAATATCTCCACATTGCACGGTGCAATTCTGAAATTTTTAGCTTTTTCCTGTTAATCCTAGCATGATAAAGATTCAAAGAGAGTGAGATGCCAGCTCCTTTCATTCAGTCAGTAGCTTCAAACATTTCTGGTATATGAAAAACATGTTTTTCAATGGCAAAAATCAATGAATATTGTAAATGCACAAACAGTAATATCTCCACATTGCAAGGTGCAATTCTGAAATTTTTTGCTTTTTCCTGCTAATCCTAGCATGATAAAGAAGATTCAGAGAGTGAGATGCCAGCTCCTTTCATTCAGTCAGTAGCTTCAAACATTTCTGGTATATGAAAAACATGTTTTTCAATGGCAAAAATCAATGAATATTGTAAATGCACAAACAGTAATATCTCCACATTGCAAGGTGCAATTCTGAAATTTTTTGCTTTTTCCTGTTAATCCTAGCATGATAAAGAAGATTCAAAGAGAGTGAGATGCCAGCTCCTTTCATTCAGTCAGTAGCTTCAAACATTTCTGGTATATGAAAAACATGTTTTTCAATGGCAAAAATCAATGAATATTGTAAATGCACAAACAGTAATATCTCCACATTGCACGGTGCAATTCTGAAATTTTTAGCTTTTTCCTGTTAATCCTAGCATGATAAAGAAGATTCAAAGAGAGTGAGATGCCAGCTCCTTTCATTCAGTCAGTAGCTTCAAACATTTCTGGTATATGAAAAACATGTTTTTCAATGGCAAAAATCAATGAATATTGTAAATGCACAAACAGTAATATCTCCACATTGCACGGTGCAATTCTGAAATTTTTAGCTTTTTCCTGTTAATCCTAGCATGATAAAGAAGATTCAAAGAGAGTGAGATGCCAGCTCCTTTCATTCAGTCAGTAGCTTCAAACATTTCTGGTATATGAAAAACATGTTTTTCAATGGCAAAAATCAATGAATATTGTAAATGCACAAACAGTAATATCTCCACATTGCAAGGTGCAATTCTGAAATTTTTTGCTTTTTCCTGCTAATCCTAGCATGATAAAGAAGATTCAAAGAGAGTGAGATGCCAGCTCCTTTCATTCAGTCAGTAGCTTCAAACATTTCTGGTATATGAATAACATGATGTTTTTCAATGGCAAAAATCAATGAATATTGTAAATGCACAAACAGTAATTTCTCCGCATTGCAAGGTGCAATTCTGAAATTTTTTGCTTTTTCCTGCTCCTCTTAGCATGATAAAGAAGATTCAAAGAGAGTGAGATGCCAGCTCCTTTCATTCAGTCAGTAGCTTCAGTCATTTCTGGACGTTTTTCAATGGCAAAAATCAATGAATATTGTAAATGCACAAACAGTAATTTCTCCGCATTGCAAGGTGCAATTCTGAAATTTTTTGCTTTTTCCTGCTCCTCTTAGCATGATAAAGAAGATTCAAAGAGAGTGAGATGCCAGCTCCTTTCATTCAGTCAGTAGCTTCAAACATTTCTGGTATAAACATTTCTGGACGTTTTTCAATGGCAAAAATCAATGAATATTGTAAATGCACAAACAGTAATATCTCCACATTGCAAGGTGCAATTCTGAAATTTTTTGCTTTTTCCTGCTAATCCTAGCATGATAAAGAAGATTCAAATAGAGTGAGATGCCAGCTCCTTTCATTCAGTCAGTAGCTTCAAACATTTCTGGACGTTTTTCAATGGCAAAATTCAATGAATATTGTAAATGCACAAACAGTAATATCTCCACATTGCAAGGTGCAATTCTGAAATTTTTTGCTTTTTCCTGCTAATCCTAGCATGATAAAGAAGATTCAAAGAGAGTGAGATGCCAGCTCCTTTCATTCAGTCAGTAGCTTCAATCATTTCTGGACGTTTTTCAATGGCAAAAATCAATGAATATTGTAAATGCACAAACAATAATTTCTCCGCATTGCAAGGTGCAATTCTGAAATTTTTTGCTTTTTCCTGCTCCTCTTAGCATGATAAAGAAGATTCAAAGAGAGTGAGATGCCAGCTCCTTTCATTCAGTCAGTAGCTTCAATCATTTCTGGACGTTTTTCAATGGCAAAAATCAATGAATATTGTAAATGCACAAACAGTAATTTCTCCGCATTGCAAGGTGCAATTCTGAAATTTTTTGCTTTTTCCTGCTCCTCTTAGCATGATAAAGAAGATTCAAAGAGAGTGAGATGCCAGCTCCTTTCATTCAGTCAGTAGCTTCAATCATTTCTGGTATATGAATAACATGATGTTTTTCAATGGCAAAAATCAATGAATATTGTAAATGCACAAACAGTAATTTCTCCGCATTGCAAGGTGCAATTCTGAAATTTTTGCTTTTTCCTGCTCCTCTTAGCATGATAAAGAAGATTCAAAGAGAGTGAGATGCCAGCTCCTTTCATTCAGTCAGTAGCTTCAATCATTTCTGGACGTTTTTCAATGGCAAAAATCAATGAATATTGTAAATGCACAAACAGTAATATCTCCACATTGCAAGGTGCAATTCTGAAATTTTTTGCTTTTTCCTGTTAATCCTAGCATGATAAAGAAGATTCAAAGAGAGTGAGATGCCAGCTCCTTTCATTCAGTCAGTAGCTTCAAACATTTCTGGTATATGAAAAACATGTTTTTCAATGGCAAAAATCAATGAATATTGTAAATGCACAAACAGTAATATCTCCACATTGCACGGTGCAATTCTGAAATTTTTAGCTTTTTCCTGTTAATCCTAGCATGATAAAGAAGATTCAAAGAGAGTGAGATGCCAGCTCCTTTCATTCAGTCAGTAGCTTCAAACATTTCTGGTATATGAAAAACATGTTTTTCAATGGCAAAAATCAATGAATATTGTGAATGCACAAACAGTAATATCTCCACATTGCAAGGTGCAATTCTGAAATTTTTTGCTTTTTCCTGTTAATCCTAGCATGATAAAGAAGATTCAAAGAGAGTGAGATGCCAGCTCCTTTCATTCAGTCAGTAGCTTCAAACATTTCTTGTATATGAAAAACATGTTTTTCAATGGCAAAAATCAATGAATATTGTAAATGCACAAACAGTAATATCTCCACATTGCAAGGTGCAATTCTGAAATTTTTTGCTTTTTCCTGCTAATCCTAGCATGATAAAGAAGATTCAAAGAGAGTGAGATGCCAGCTCCTTTCATTCAGTCAGTAGCTTCAAACATTTCTGGTATATGAAAAACATGTTTTTCAATGGCAAAAATCAATGAATATTGTAAATGCACAAACAGTAATATCTCCACATTGCACGGTGCAATTCTGAAATTTTTAGCTTTTTCCTGTTAATCCTAGCATGATAAAGATTCAAAGAGAGTGAGATGCCAGCTCCTTTCATTCAGTCAGTAGCTTCAAACATTTCTGGTATATGAAAAACATGTTTTTCAATGGCAAAAATCAATGAATATTGTAAATGCACAAACAGTAATATCTCCACATTGCAAGGTGCAATTCTGAAATTTTTTGCTTTTTCCTGCTAATCCTAGCATGATAAAGAAGATTCAGAGAGTGAGATGCCAGCTCCTTTCATTCAGTCAGTAGCTTCAAACATTTCTGGTATATGAAAAACATGTTTTTCAATGGCAAAAATCAATGAATATTGTAAATGCACAAACAGTAATATCTCCACATTGCAAGGTGCAATTCTGAAATTTTTTGCTTTTTCCTGTTAATCCTAGCATGATAAAGAAGATTCAAAGAGAGTGAGATGCCAGCTCCTTTCATTCAGTCAGTAGCTTCAAACATTTCTGGTATATGAAAAACATGTTTTTCAATGGCAAAAATCAATGAATATTGTAAATGCACAAACAGTAATATCTCCACATTGCACGGTGCAATTCTGAAATTTTTAGCTTTTTCCTGTTAATCCTAGCATGATAAAGAAGATTCAAAGAGAGTGAGATGCCAGCTCCTTTCATTCAGTCAGTAGCTTCAAACATTTCTGGTATATGAAAAACATGTTTTTCAATGGCAAAAATCAATGAATATTGTAAATGCACAAACAGTAATATCTCCACATTGCACGGTGCAATTCTGAAATTTTTAGCTTTTTCCTGTTAATCCTAGCATGATAAAGAAGATTCAAAGAGAGTGAGATGCCAGCTCCTTTCATTCAGTCAGTAGCTTCAAACATTTCTGGTATATGAAAAACATGTTTTTCAATGGCAAAAATCAATGAATATTGTAAATGCACAAACAGTAATATCTCCACATTGCAAGGTGCAATTCTGAAATTTTTTGCTTTTTCCTGCTAATCCTAGCATGATAAAGAAGATTCAAAGAGAGTGAGATGCCAGCTCCTTTCATTCAGTCAGTAGCTTCAAACATTTCTGGTATATGAATAACATGATGTTTTTCAATGGCAAAAATCAATGAATATTGTAAATGCACAAACAGTAATTTCTCCGCATTGCAAGGTGCAATTCTGAAATTTTTTGCTTTTTCCTGCTCCTCTTAGCATGATAAAGAAGATTCAAAGAGAGTGAGATGCCAGCTCCTTTCATTCAGTCAGTAGCTTCAGTCATTTCTGGACGTTTTTCAATGGCAAAAATCAATGAATATTGTAAATGCACAAACAGTAATTTCTCCGCATTGCAAGGTGCAATTCTGAAATTTTTTGCTTTTTCCTGCTCCTCTTAGCATGATAAAGAAGATTCAAAGAGAGTGAGATGCCAGCTCCTTTCATTCAGTCAGTAGCTTCAAACATTTCTGGTATAAACATTTCTGGACGTTTTTCAATGGCAAAAATCAATGAATATTGTAAATGCACAAACAGTAATATCTCCACATTGCAAGGTGCAATTCTGAAATTTTTTGCTTTTTCCTGCTAATCCTAGCATGATAAAGAAGATTCAAATAGAGTGAGATGCCAGCTCCTTTCATTCAGTCAGTAGCTTCAAACATTTCTGGACGTTTTTCAATGGCAAAATTCAATGAATATTGTAAATGCACAAACAGTAATATCTCCACATTGCAAGGTGCAATTCTGAAATTTTTTGCTTTTTCCTGCTAATCCTAGCATGATAAAGAAGATTCAAAGAGAGTGAGATGCCAGCTCCTTTCATTCAGTCAGTAGCTTCAATCATTTCTGGACGTTTTTCAATGGCAAAAATCAATGAATATTGTAAATGCACAAACAATAATTTCTCCGCATTGCAAGGTGCAATTCTGAAATTTTTTGCTTTTTCCTGCTCCTCTTAGCATGATAAAGAAGATTCAAAGAGAGTGAGATGCCAGCTCCTTTCATTCAGTCAGTAGCTTCAATCATTTCTGGACGTTTTTCAATGGCAAAAATCAATGAATATTGTAAATGCACAAACAGTAATTTCTCCGCATTGCAAGGTGCAATTCTGAAATTTTTTGCTTTTTCCTGCTCCTCTTAGCATGATAAAGAAGATTCAAAGAGAGTGAGATGCCAGCTCCTTTCATTCAGTCAGTAGCTTCAATCATTTCTGGTATATGAATAACATGATGTTTTTCAATGGCAAAAATCAATGAATATTGTAAATGCACAAACAGTAATTTCTCCGCATTGCAAGGTGCAATTCTGAAATTTTTGCTTTTTCCTGCTCCTCTTAGCATGATAAAGAAGATTCAAAGAGAGTGAGATGCCAGCTCCTTTCATTCAGTCAGTAGCTTCAATCATTTCTGGACGTTTTTCAATGGCAAAAATCAATGAATATTGTAAATGCACAAACAGTAATTTCTCCGCATTGCAAGGTGCAATTCTGAAATTTTTTGCTTTTTCCTGCTCCTCTTAGCATGATAAAGAAGATTCAAAGAGAGTGAGATGCCAGCTCCTTTCATTCAGTCAGTAGCTTCAGTCATTTCTGGACGTTTTTCAATGGCAAAAATCAATGAATATTGTAAATGCACAAACAGTAATTTCTCCGCATTGCAAGGTGCAATTCTGAAATTTTTTGCTTTTTCCTGCTCCTCTTAGCATGATAAAGAAGATTCAAAGAGAGTGAGATGCCAGCTCCTTTCATTCAGTCAGTAGCTTCAATCATTTCTGGACGTTTTTCAATGGCAAAAATCAATGAATATTGTAAATGCACAAACAGTAATTTCTCCGCATTGCAAGGTGCAATTCTGAAATTTTTTGCTTTTTCCTGCTCCTCTTAGCATGATAAAGAAGATTCAAAGAGAGTGAGATGCCAGCTCCTTTCATTCAGTCAGTAGCTTCAATCATTTCTGGACGTTTTTCAATGGCAAAAATCAATGAATATTGTAAATGCACAAACAGTAATTTCTCCGCATTGCAAATTGCAATTCTGAAATTTTTTGCTTTTTCCTGCTCCTCTTAGCATGATAAAGAAGATTCAAAGAGAGTGAGATGCCAGCTCCTTTCATTCAGTCAGTAGCTTCAATCATTTCTGGACGTTTTTCAATGGCAAAAATCAATGAATATTGTAAATGCACAAACAGTAATTTCTCCGCATTGCAAGGTGCAATTCTGAAATTTTTTGCTTTTTCCTGCTCCTCTTAGCATGATAAAGAAGATTCAAAGAGAATGAGATGCCAGCTCCTTTCATTCAGTCAGTAGCTTCAATCATTTCTGGTATATGAATAACATGATGTTTTTCAATGGCAAAAATCAATGAATATTGTAAATGCACAAACAGTAATTTCTCCGCATTGCAAGGTGCAATTCTGAAATTTTTTGCTTTTTCCTGCTCCTCTTAGCATGATAAAGAAGATTCAAAGAGAGTGAGATGCCAGCTCCTTTCATTCAGTCAGTAGCTTCAATCATTTCTGGATGTTTTTCAATGGCAAAAATCAATGAATATTGTAAATGCACAAACAGTAATTTCTCCGCATTGCAAGGTGCAATTCTGAAATTTTTTGCTTTTTCCTGCTCCTCTTAGCATGATAAAGAAGATTCAGAGAGTGAGATGCCAGCTCCTTTCATTCAGTCAGTAGCTTCAGTCATTTCTGGACGTTTTTCAATGGCAAAAATCAATGAATATTGTAAATGCACAAACAGTAATTTCTCCGCATTGCAAGGTGCAATTCTGAAATTTTTTGCTTTTTCCTGCTCCTCTTAGCATGATAAAGAAGATTCAAAGAGAGTGAGATGCCAGCTCCTTTCATTCAGTCAGTAGCTTCAAACATTTCTGGTATAAACATTTCTGGACGTTTTTCAATGGCAAAAATCAATGAATATTGTAAATGCACAAACAGTAATATCTCCACATTGCAAGGTGCAATTCTGAAATTTTTTGCTTTTTCCTGCTCCTCTTAGCATGATAAAGAAGATTCAAAGAGAGTGAGATGCCAGCTCCTTTCATTCAGTCAGTAGCTTCAATCATTTCTGGACGTTTTTCAATGGCAAAAATCAATGAATATTGTAAATGCACAAACAGTAATTTCTCCGCATTGCAAGGTGCAATTCTGAAATTTTTTGCTTTTTCCTGCTCCTCTTAGCATGATAAAGAAGATTCAAAGAGAGTGAGATGCCAGCTCCTTTCATTCAGTCAGTAGCTTCAAACATTTCTGGTATAAACATTTCTGGACGTTTTTCAATGGCAAAAATCAATGAATATTGTAAATGCACAAACAGTAATATCTCCACATTGCAAGGTGCAATTCTGAAATTTTTTGCTTTTTCCTGCTCCTCTTAGCATGATAAAGAAGATTCAAAGAGAGTGAGATGCCAGCTCCTTTCATTCAGTCAGTAGCTTCAATCATTTCTGGACGTTTTTCAATGGCAAAAATCAATGAATATTGTAAATGCACAAACAGTAATTTCTCCGCATTGCAAGGTGCAATTCTGAAATTTTTTGCTTTTTCCTGCTCCTCTTAGCATGATAAAGAAGATTCAAAGAGAGTGAGATGCCAGCTCCTTTCATTCAGTCAGTAGCTTCAATCATTTCTGGTATATGAATAACATGATGTTTTTCAATGGCAAAAATCAATGAATATTGTAAATGCACAAACAGTAATTTCTCCGCATTGCAAGGTGCAATTCTGAAATTTTTTGCTTTTTCCTGCTCCTCTTAGCATGATAAAGAAGATTCAAAGAGAGTGAGATGCCAGCTCTTTTCATTCAGTCAGTAGCTTCAATCATTTCTGGACGTTTTTCAATGGCAAAAATCAATGAATATTGTAAATGCACAAACAGTAATTTCTCCGCATTGCAAGGTGCAATTCTGAAATTTTTTGCTTTTTCCTGCTCCTCTTAGCATGATAAAGAAGATTCAAAGAGAGTGAGATGCCAGCTCCTTTCATTCAGTCAGTAGCTTCAGTCATTTCTGGACGTTTTTCAATGGCAAAAATCAATGAATATTGTAAATGCACAAACAGTAATTTCTCCGCATTGCAAGGTGCAATTCTGAAATTCTTTGCTTTTTCCTGCTCCTCTTAGCATGATAAAGAAGATTCAAAGAGAGTGAGATGCCAGCTCCTTTCATTCAGTCAGTAGCTTCAAACATTTCTGGTATAAACATTTCTGGACGTTTTTCAATGGCAAAAATCAATGAATATTGTAAATGCACAAACAGTAATATCTCCACATTGCAAGGTGCAATTCTGAAATTTTTTGCTTTTTCCTGCTAATCCTAGCATGATAAAGAAGATTCAAATAGAGTGAGATGCCAGCTCCTTTTATTCAGTCAGTAGCTTCAAACATTTCTGGACGTTTTTCAATGGCAAAAATCAATGAATATTGTAAATGCACAAACAGTAATATCTCCACATTGCAAGGTTCAATTCTGAAATTTTTTGCTTTTTCCTGCTAATCCTAGCATGATAAAGAAGATTCAAAGAGAATGAGATGCCAGCTCCTTTCATTCAGTCAGTAGCTTCAAACATTTCTGGTATATGAATAACATGATGTTTTTCAATGGCAAAAATCAATGAATATTGTAAATGCACAAACAGTAATATCTCCATATTGCAAGGTGCAATTCTGAAATTTTTTGCTTTTTCCTGCTAATCCTAGCATGATAAAGAAGATTCAAAGAGAGTGAGATTCCAGCTCCTTTCATTCAGTCAGTAGCTTCAAACATTTCTGGACGTTTTTCAATGGCAAAAATCAATGAATATTGTAAATGCACAAACAGTAATATCTCCACATTGCAAGGTGCAATTCTGAAATTTTTTGCTTTTTCCTGCTACTCCTAGCATGATAAATAAGATTCAAAGAGAGTGAGATGCCAGCTCCTTTCATTCAGTCAGTAGCTTCAAACATTTCTGGACGTTTTTCAATGGCAAAAATCAATGAATATTGTAAATGCACAAACAGTAATATCTCCACATTGCAAGGTGCAATTCTGAAATTTTTTGCTTTTTCCTGCTAATCCTAGCATGATAAAGAAGATTCAAAGAGAGTGAGATGCCAGCTCCTTTCATTCAGTCAGTAGCTTCAAACATTTCTGGACGTTTTTCAATGGCAAAAATCTATGAATATTGTAAATGCACAAACAGTAATTTCTCCGCATTGCAAGGTGCAATTCTGAAATTTTTTGCTTTTTCCTGCTCCTCTTAGCATGATAAAGATTCAAAGAGAGTGAGATGCCAGCTCCTTTCATTCAGTCAGTAGCTTCAATCATTTCTGGACGTTTTTCAATGGCAAAAATCAATGAATATTGTAAATGCACAAGCAGTAATTTCTCCGCATTGCAAGGTGCAATTCTGAAATTTTTTGCTTTTTCCTGCTCCTCTTAGCATGATAAAGAAGATTCAAAGAGAGTGAGATGCCAGCTCCTTTCATTCAGTCAGTAGCTTCAATCATTTCTGGACGTTTTTCAATGGCAAAAATCAATGAATATTGTAAATGCACAAACAGTAATTTCTCCGCATTGCAAGGTGCAATTCTGAAATTTTTTGCTTTTTCCTGCTCCTCTTAGCATGAAAAAGAAGATTCAAAGAGAATGAGATGCCCGCTCCTTTCATTCAGTCAGTAGCTTCAATCATTTCTGGTATATGAATAACATGATGTTTTTCAATGGCAAAAATCAATGAATATTGTAAATGCACAAACAGTAATTTCTCCGCATTGCAAGGTGCAATTCTGAATTTTTTTGCTTTTTCCTGCTCCTCTTAGCATGATAAAGAAGATTCAAAGAGAGTGAGATGCCAGCTCCTTTCATTCAGTCAGTAGCTTCAATCATTTCTGGACGTTTTTCAATGGCAAAAATCAATGAATATTGTAAATGCACAAACAGTAATTTCTCCGCATTGCAAGGTGCAATTCTGAAATTTTTTGCTTTTTCCTGCTCCTCTTAGCATGATAAAGAAGATTCAAAGAGAGTGAGATGCCAGCTCCTTTCATTCAGTCAGTAGCTTCAAACATTTCTGGTATATGAATAACATGATGTTTTTCAATGGCAAAAATCAATGAATATTGTAAATGCACAAACAGTAATTTCTCCGCATTGCAAGGTGCAATTCTGAAATTTTTTGCTTTTTCCTGCTCCTCTTAGCATGATAAAGAAGATTCAAAGAGAGTGAGATGCCAGCTCCTTTCATTCAGTCAGTAGCTTCAATCTTTTCTGGACGTTTTTCAATGGCAAAAATCAATGAATATTGTAAATGCACAAACAGTAATTTCTCCGCATTGCAAGGTGCAATTCTGAAATTTTTTGCTTTTTCCTGCTCCTCTTAGCATGATAAAGAAGATTCAAAGAGAGTGAGATGCCAGCTCCTTTCATTCAGTCAGTAGCTTCAATCATTTCTGGTATATGAATAACATGATGTTTTTCAATGGCAAAAATCAATGAATATTGTAAATGCACAAACAGTAATTTCTCCGCATTGCAAGGTGCAATTCTGAAATTTTTTGCTTTTTCCTGCTCCTCTTAGCATGGTAAAGAAGATTCAAAGAGAGTGAGATGCCAGCTCCTTTCATTCAGTCAGTAGCTTCAATCATTTCTGGACGTTTTTCAATGGCAAAAATCAATGAATATTGTAAATGCACAAACAGTAATTTCTCCGCATTGCAAGGTGCAATTCTGAAATTTTTTGCTTTTTCCTGCTCCTCTTAGCATGATAAAGAAGATTCAAAGAGAGTGAGATGCCAGCTCCTTTCATTCAGTCAGTAGCTTCAATCATTTCTGGGTATGAATAACATGATGTTTTTCAATGGCAAAAATCAATGAATATTGTAAATGCACAAACAGTAATTTCTCCACATTGCAAGGTGCAATTCTGAAATTTTTTGCTTTTTCCTGCTCCTCTTAGCA
This sequence comes from Phyllobates terribilis, assembly GCF_046119375.1. NCBI lineage: Eukaryota > Metazoa > Chordata > Amphibia > Anura > Dendrobatidae > Phyllobates > Phyllobates terribilis. The sequence goes on along the minus strand of NW_027365285.1, from coordinate 98,717 downwards.
TGATAAAGAAGATTCAAAGAGAGTGAGATGCCAGCTCCTTTCATTCAGTCAGTAGCTTCAATCATTTCTGGACGTTTTTCAATGGCAAAAATCAATGAATATTGTAAATGCACAAACAGTAATTTCTCCGCATTGCAACGTGCAATTCTGAAATTTTTTGCTTTTTCCTGCTCCTCTTAGCATGATAAAGAAGATTCAAAGAGAGTGAGATGCCAGCTCCTTTCATTCAGTCAGTAGCTTCAATCATTTCTGGACGTTTTTCAATGGCAAAAATCAATGAATATTGAAAATGCACAAACAGTAATTTCTCCGCATTGCAAGGTGCAATTCTGAATTTTTTTGCTTTTTCCTGCTCCTCTTAGCATGATAAAGAAGATTCAAAGAGAGTGAGATGCCAGCTCCTTTCATTCAGTCAGTAACTTCAAACATTTCTGGTATAAACATTTCTGGACGTTTTTCAATGGCAAAAATCAATGAATATTGTAAATGCACAAACAGTAATATCTCCACATTGCAAGGTGCAATTCTGAAATTTTTTGCTTTTTCCTGCTAATCCTAGCATGATAAAGAATATTCAAATAGAGTGAGATGCCAGCTCCTTTCATTCAGTCAGTAGCTTCAAACATTTCTGGACGTTTTTCAATGGCAAAAATCAATGAATATTGTAAATGCACAAACAGTAATATCTCCACATTGCAAGGTGCAATTCTGAAATTTTTTGCTTTTTCCTGCTAATCCTAGCATGATAAAGAAGATTCAAAGAGAGTGAGATGCCAGGTCCTTTCATTCAGTCAGTAGCCTCAAACATTTCTGGTATATGAATAACATGATGTTTTTTAATGGCAAAAATCAATGAATATTGTAAATGCACAAACAGTAATATCTCCACATTGCAAGGTGCAATTCTGAAATTTTTTGCTTTTTCCTGCTAATCCTAGCATGATAAAGAAGATTCAAAGAGAGTGAGATGCCAGCTCCTTTCATTCAGTCAGTAGCTTCAAACATTTCTGGACGTTTTTCAATGGCAAAAATCAATGAATATTGTAAATGCACAAACAGTAATATCTCCACATTGCAAGGTGCAATTCTGAAATTTTTTGCTTTTTCCTGCTACTCCTAGCATGATAAAGAAGATTCAAAGAGAGTGAGATGCCAGCTCCTTTCATTCAGTCAGTAGCTTCAAACATTTCTGTACGTTTTTCAATGGCAAAAATCAATGAATATTGTAAATGCACAAACAGCAATATCTCCACATTGCAAGGTGCAATTCTGAAATTTTTTGCTTTTTCCTGCTAATCATAGCATGATAAAGAAGATTCAAAGAGAGTGAGATGCCAGCTCCTTTCATTCAGTCAGTAGCTTCAAACATTTCTGGACGTTTTTCAATGGCAAAAATCAATGAATATTGTAAATGCACAAACAGTAATATCTCCACATTGCAAGGTGCAATTCTGAAATTTTTTGCTTTTTCCTGCTAATCCTAGCATGATAAAGAAGATTCAAAGAGAGTGAGATGCCAGCTCCTTTCATTCAGTCAGTAGCTTCAATCATTTCTGGACGTTTTTCAATGGCAAAAATCAATGAATATTGTAAATGCACAAACAGTAATTTCTCCGCATTGCAACGTGCAATTCTGAAATTTTTTGCTTTTTCCTGCTCCTCTTAGCATGATAAAGAAGATTCAAAGAGAGTGAGATGCCCGCTCCTTTCATTCAGTCAGTAGCTTCAATCATTTCTGGTATATGAATAACATGATGTTTTTCAATGGCAAAAATCAATGAATATTGTAAATGCACAAACAGTAATTTCTCCGCATTGCAAGGTGCAATTCTGAATTTTTTTGCTTTTTCCTGCTCCTCTTAGCATGATAAAGAAGATTCAAAGAGAGTGAGATGCCAGCTCCTTTCATTCAGTCAGTAGCTTCAATCATTTCTGGACGTTTTTCAATGGCAAAAATCAATGAATATTGTAAATGCACAAACAGTAATTTCTCCGCATTGCAAGGTGCAATTCTGAAATTTTTTGCTTTTTCCTGCTCCTCTTAGCATGATAAAGAAGATTCAAAGAGAGTGAGATGCCAGCTCCTTTCATTCAGTCAGTAGCTTCAAACATTTCTGGTATATGAATAACATGATGTTTTTCAATGGCAAAAATCAATGAATATTGTAAATGCACAAACAGTAATTTCTCCGCATTGCAAGGTGCAATTCTGAAATTTTTTGCTTTTTCCTGCTCCTCTTAGCATGATAAAGAAGATTCAAAGAGAGTGAGATGCCAGCTCCTTTCATTCAGTCAGTAGCTTCAATCTTTTCTGGACGTTTTTCAATGGCAAAAATCAATGAATATTGTATATGCACAAATAGTAATTTCTCCGCATTGTAAGGTGGAATTCTGAAATTTTTTGCTTTTTCCTGCTCCTCTTAGCATGATAAAGAAGATTCAAAGATAGTGAGATGCCAGCTTCTTTCATTCAGTCAGTAGCTTCAAACATTTCTGGTAAATGAATAACATGATGTTTTTCAATGGCAAAAATCAATGAATATTGTAAATGCACAAAGAGTAATTTCTCCGCATTGCAAGGTGCAATTCTGAAATTTTTTGCTTTTTCCTGCTCCTCTTAGCATGATAAAGAAGACTCAAAGAGAGTTACATGCCAGCTCCTTTCATTCAGTCAGTAGCTTCAATCATTTCTGGACGTTTTTCAATGGCAAAAATCAATGAATATTGTAAATGCACAAACAGTAATTTCTCCGCATTGCAAGGTGCAATTCTGAAATTTTTTGCTTTTTCCTGCTCCTCTTAGCATGATAAAGAAGATTCAAAGAGAGTGAGATGCCAGCTCCTTTCATTCAGTCAGTAGCTTCAATCATTTCTGGACGTTTTTCAATGGCAAAAATCAATGAATATTGTAAATGCACAAACAGTAATTTCTCCGCATTGCAAGGTGCAATTCTGAAATTTTTTGCTTTTTCCTGCTCCTCTTAGCATGATAAAGAAGATTCAAAGAGAGTGAGATGCCAGCTCCTTTCATTCAGTCAGTAGCTTCAATCATTTCTGGTATATGAATAACATGATGTTTTTCAATGGCAAAAATCAATGAATATTGTAACTGCACAAACAGTAATTTCTCCGCATTGCAAGGTGCAATTCTGAAATTTTTTGCTTTTTCCTGCTCATCTTAGCATGGTAAAGAAGATTCAAAGAGAGTGAGATGCCAGCTCCTTTCATTCAGTCAGTAGCTTCAATCATTTCTGGACGTTTTTCAATGGCAAAAATCAATGAATATTGTAAATGCACAAACAGTAATTTCTCCGCATTGCAAGGTGCAATTCTGAAATTTTTTGCTTTTTCCTGCTCCTCTTAGCATGATAAAGAAGATTCAAAGAGATTGAGATGCCAGCTCCTTTCATTCAGTCAGTAGCTTCAATCATTTCTGGACGTTTTTCAATGGCAATAATCAATGAATATTGTAAATGCACAAACAGTAATTTCTCCGCATTGCAAGGTGCAATTCTGAAATTTTTTGCTTTTTCCTGCTCCTCTTAGCATGATAAAGAAGATTCAAAGAGAGTGAGATACCAGCTCCTTTCATTCAGTCAGTAGCTTCAATCATTTCTGGTATATGAATAACATGATGTTTTTCAATGGCAAAAATCAATGAATATTGTAAATGCACAAACAGTAATTTCTCCGCATTGCAAGGTGCAATTCTGAAATTTTTTGCTTTTTCCTGCTCCTCTTAGCATGGTAAAGAAGATTCAAAGAGAGTGAGATGCCAGCTCCTTTCATTCAGTCAGTAGCTTCAATCATTTCTGGACGTTTTTCAATGGCAAAAATCAATGAATATTGTAAATGCACAAACAGTAATTTCTCCGCATTGCAAGGTGCAATTCTGAAATTTTTTGCTTTTTCCTGCTCCTCTTAGCATGATAAAGAAGATTCAAAGAGAGTGAGATGCCAGCTCCTTTCATTCAGTCAGTAGCTTCAATCATTTCTGGACGTTTTTCAATGGCAAAAATCAATGAATATTGTAAATGCACAAACAGTAATTTCTCCGCATTGCAAGGTGCAATTCTGAAATGTTTTGCTTTTTCCTGCTCCTCTTAGCATGATAAAGAAGATTCAAAGAGAGTGAGATGCCAGCTCCTTTCATTCAGTCAGTAGCTTCAATCATTTCTGGGTATGAATAACATGATGTTTTTCAATGGCAAAAATCAATGAATATTGTAAATGCACAAACAGTAATTTCTCCACATTGCAAGGTGCAATTCTGAAATTTTTTGCTTTTTCCTGCTCCTCTTAGCATGATAAAGAAGATTCAAAGAGAGTGAGATGCCAGCTCCTTTCATTCAGTCAGTAGCTTCAATCATTTCTGGACGTTTTTCAATGGCAAAAATCAATGAATATTGTAAATGCACAAACAGTAATTTCTCCGCATTGCAAGGTGCAATTCTGAAATTTTTTGCTTTTTCCTGCTCCTCTTAGCATGATAAAGAAGATTCAAAGAGAGTGAGATGCCAGCTCCTTTCATTCAGTCAGTAGCTTCAATCATTTCTGGACATTTTTCAATGGCAAAATTCAATGAATATTGTAAATGCACAAACAGTAATTTCTCCGCATTGCAAGGTGCAATTCTGAATTTTTTTGCTTTTTCCTGCTCCTCTTAGCATGATAAAGAAGATTCAAAGAGAGTGAGATGCCAGCTCCTTTCATTCAGTCAGTAGCTTCAAACATTTCTGGTATAAACATTTCTGGACGTTTTTCAATGGCAAAAATCAATGAATATTGTAAATGCACAAACAGTAATTTCTCCGCATTGCAAGGTGCAATTCTGAAATTTTTTGCTTTTTCCTGCTCCTCTTAGCATGATAAAGAAGATTCAAAGAGATTGAGATGCCAGCTCCTTTCATTCAGTCAGTAGCTTCAATCATTTCTGGACGTTTTTCAATGGCAATAATCAATGAATATTGTAAATGCACAAACAGTAATTTCTCCGCATTGCAAGGTGCAATTCTGAAATTTTTTGCTTTTTCCTGCTCCTCTTAGCATGATAAAGAAGATTCAAAGAGAGTGAGATACCAGCTCCTTTCATTCAGTCAGTAGCTTCAATCATTTCTGGTATATGAATAACATGATGTTTTTCAATGGCAAAAATCAATGAATATTGTAAATGCACAAACAGTAATTTCTCCGCATTGCAAGGTGCAATTCTGAAATTTTTTGCTTTTTCCTGCTCCTCTTAGCATGGTAAAGAAGATTCAAAGAGAGTGAGATGCCAGCTCCTTTCATTCAGTCAGTAGCTTCAATCATTTCTGGACGTTTTTCAATGGCAAAAATCAATGAATATTGTAAATGCACAAACAGTAATTTCTCCGCATTGCAAGGTGCAATTCTGAAATTTTTTGCTTTTTCCTGCTCCTCTTAGCATGATAAAGAAGATTCAAAGAGAGTGAGATGCCAGCTCCTTTCATTCAGTCAGTAGCTTCAATCATTTCTGGACGTTTTTCAATGGCAAAAATCAATGAATATTGTAAATGCACAAACAGTAATTTCTCCGCATTGCAAGGTGCAATTCTGAAATGTTTTGCTTTTTCCTGCTCCTCTTAGCATGATAAAGAAGATTCAAAGAGAGTGAGATGCCAGCTCCTTTCATTCAGTCAGTAGCTTCAATCATTTCTGGGTATGAATAACATGATGTTTTTCAATGGCAAAAATCAATGAATATTGTAAATGCACAAACAGTAATTTCTCCACATTGCAAGGTGCAATTCTGAAATTTTTTGCTTTTTCCTGCTCCTCTTAGCATGATAAAGAAGATTCAAAGAGAGTGAGATGCCAGCTCCTTTCATTCAGTCAGTAGCTTCAATCATTTCTGGACGTTTTTCAATGGCAAAAATCAATGAATATTGTAAATGCACAAACAGTAATTTCTCCGCATTGCAAGGTGCAATTCTGAAATTTTTTGCTTTTTCCTGCTCCTCTTAGCTTGATAAAGAAGATTCAAAGAGAGTGAGATGCCAGCTCCTTTCATTCAGTCAGTAGCTTCAATCATTTCTGGACATTTTTCAATGGCAAAAATCAATGAATATTGTAAATGCACAAACAGTAATTTCTCCGCATTGCAAGGTGCAATTCTGAATTTTTTTGCTTTTTCCTGCTCCTCTTAGCATGATAAAGAAGATTCAAAGAGAGTGAGATGCCAGCTCCTTTCATTCAGTCAGTAGCTTCAAACATTTCTGGTATAAACATTTCTGGACGTTTTTCAATGGCAAAAATCAATGAATATTGTAAATGCACAAACAGTAATATCTCCACATTGCAAGGTGCAATTCTGAAATTTTTTGCTTTTTCCTGCTAATCCTAGCATGATAAAGAATATTCAAATAGAGTGAGATGCCAGCTCCTTTCATTCAGTCAGTAGCTTCAAACATTTCTGGACGTTTTTCAATGGCAAAAATCAATGAATATTGTATATGCACAAACAGTAATTTCTCCGCATTGTAAGGTGGAATTCTGAAATTTTTTGCTTTTTCCTGCTCCTCTTAGCATGATAAAGAAGATTCAAAGATAGTGAGATGCCAGCTTCTTTCATTCAGTCAGTAGCTTCAAACATTTCTGGTAAATGAATAACATGATGTTTTTCAATGGCAAAAATCAATGAATATTGTAAATGCACAAAGAGTAATTTCTCCGCATTGCAAGGTGCAATTCTGAAATTTTTTGCTTTTTCCTGCTCCTCTTAGCATGATAAAGAAGACTCAAAGAGAGTTACATGCCAGCTCCTTTCATTCAGTCAGTAGCTTCAATCATTTCTGGACGTTTTTCAATGGCAAAAATCAATGAATATTGTAAATGCACAAACAGTAATTTCTCCGCATTGCAAGGTGCAATTCTGAAATTTTTTGCTTTTTCCTGCTCCTCTTAGCATGATAAAGAAGATTCAAAGAGAGTGAGATGCCAGCTCCTTTCATTCAGTCAGTAGCTTCAATCATTTCTGGACGTTTTTCAATGGCAAAAATCAATGAATATTGTAAATGCACAAACAGTAATTTCTCCGCATTGCAAGGTGCAATTCTGAAATTTTTTGCTTTTTCCTGCTCCTCTTAGCATGATAAAGAAGATTCAAAGAGAGTGAGATGCCAGCTCCTTTCATTCAGTCAGTAGCTTCAATCATTTCTGGTATATGAATAACATGATGTTTTTCAATGGCAAAAATCAATGAATATTGTAACTGCACAAACAGTAATTTCTCCGCATTGCAAGGTGCAATTCTGAAATTTTTTGCTTTTTCCTGCTCCTCTTAGCATGGTAAAGAAGATTCAAAGAGAGTGAGATGCCAGCTCCTTTCATTCAGTCAGTAGCTTCAATCATTTCTGGACGTTTTTCAATGGCAAAAATCAATGAATATTGTAAATGCACAAACAGTAATTTCTCCGCATTGCAAGGTGCAATTCTGAATTTTTTTGCTTTTTCCTGCTCCTCTTAGCATGATAAAGAAGATTCAAAGAGAGTGAGATGCCAGCTCCTTTCATTCAGTCAGTAGCTTCAATCACTTCTGGACGTTTTTCAATGGCAAAAATCAATGAATATTGTAAATGCACAAACAGTAATTTCTCCGCATTGCAAGGTGCAATTCTGAAATTTTTTGCTTTTTCCTGCTCCTCTTAGCATGATAAAGAAGATTCAAAGAGAGTGAGATGCCAGCTCCTTTCATTCAGTCAGTAGCTTCAATCATTTCTGGTATATGAATAACATGATGTTTTTCAATGGCAAAAATCAATGAATATTGTAAATGCACAAACAGTAATTTCTCCGCATTGCAAGGTGCAATTCTGAAATTTTTTGCTTTTTCCTGCTCCTCTTAGCATGGTAAAGAAGATTCAAAGAGAGTGAGATGCCAGCTCCTTTCATTCAGTCAGTAGCTTCAATCATTTCTGGACGTTTTTCAATGGCAAAAATCAATGAATATTGTAAATGCACAAACAGTAATTTCTCCGCATTGCAAGGTGCAATTCTGAAATTTTTTGCTTTTTCCTGCTCCTCTTAGCATGATAAAGAAGATTCAAAGAGAGTGAGATGCCAGCTCCTTTCATTCAGTCAGTAGCTTCAATCATTTCTGGACGTTTTTCAATGGCAAAAATCAATGAATATTGTAAATGCACAAACAGTAATTTCTCCGCATTGCAAGGTGCAATTCTGAAATTTTTTGCTTTTTCCTGCTCCTCTTAGCATGATAAAGAAGATTCAAAGAGAGTGAGATGCCAGCTCCTTTCATTCAGTCAGTAGCTTCAATCATTTCTGGACGTTTTTCAATGGCAAAAATCAATGAATATTGTAAATGCACAAACAGTAATTTCTCCGCATTGCAAGGTGCACTTCTGAAATTTTTTGCTTTTTCCTGCTCCTCTTAGCATGATAAAGAAGATTCAAAGAGAGTGAGATGCCAGCTCCTTTCATTCAGTCAGTAGCTTCAATCATTTCTGGTATATGAATAACATGATGTTTTTCAATGGCAAAAATCAATGAATATTGTAACTGCACAAACAGTAATTTCTCCGCATTGCAAGGTGCAATTCTGAAATTTTTTGCTTTTTCCTGCTCCTCTTAGCATGGTAAAGAAGATTCAAAGAGAGTGAGATGCCAGCTCCTTTCATTCAGTCAGTAGCTTCAATCATTTCTGGACGTTTTTCAATGGCAAAAATCAATGAATATTGTAAATGCACAAACAGTAATTTCTCCGCATTGCAAGGTGCAATTCTGATTTTTTTTGCTTTTTCCTGCTCCTCTTAGCATGATAAAGAAGATTCAAAGAGAGTGAGATGCCAGCTCCTTTCATTCAGTCAGTAGCTTCAATCACTTCTGACGTTTTTCAATGGCAAAAATCAATGAATATTGTAAATGCACAAACAGTAATTTCTCCGCATTGCAAGGTGCAATTCTGAAATTTTTTGCTTTTTCCTGCTCCTCTTAGCATGATAAAGAAGATTCAAAGAGAGTGAGATGCCAGCTCCTTTCATTCAGTCAGTAGCTTCAATCATTTCTGGTATATGAATAACATGATGTTTTTCAATGGCAAAAATCAATGAATATTGTAAATGCACAAACAGTAATTTCTCCGCATTGCAAGGTGCAATTCTGAAATTTTTTGCTTTTTCCTGCTCCTCTTAGCATGGTAAAGAAGATTCAAAGAGAGTGAGATGCCAGCTCCTTTCATTCAGTCAGTAGCTTCAATCATTTCTGGACGTTTTTCAATGGCAAAAATCAATGAATATTTTAAATGCACAAACAGTAATTTCTCCGCATTGCAAGGTGCAATTCTGAAATTTTTTGCTTTTTCCTGCTCCTCTTAGCATGATAAAGAAGATTCAAAGAGAGTGAGATGCCAGCTCCTTTCATTCAGTCAGTAGCTTCAATCATTTCTGGACGTTTTTCAATGGCAAAAATCAATGAATATTGTAAATGCACAAACAGTAATTTCTCCGCATTGCAAGGTGCAATTCTGAAATTTTTTGCTTTTTCCTGCTCCTCTTAGCATGATAAAGAAGATTCAAAGAGAGTGAGATGCCAGCTCCTTTCATTCAGTCAGTAGCTTCAATCATTTCTGGTATATGAATAACATGATGTTTTTCAATGGCAAAAATCAATGAATATTGTAACTGCACAAACAGTAATTTCTCCGCATTGCAAGGTGCAATTCTGAAATTTTTTGCTTTTTCCTGCTCCTCTTAGCATGGTAAAGAAGATTCAAAGAGAGTGAGATGCCAGCTCCTTTCATTCAGTCAGTAGCTTCAATCATTTCTGGACGTTTTTCAATGGCAAAAATCAATGAATATTGTAAATGCACAAACAGTAATTTCTCCGCATTGCAAGGTGCAATTCTGATTTTTTTTGCTTTTTCCTGCTCCTCTTAGCATGATAAAGAAGATTCAAAGAGAGTGAGATGCCAGCTCCTTTCATTCAGTCAGTAGCTTCAATCACTTCTGACGTTTTTCAATGGCAAAAATCAATGAATATTGTAAATGCACAAACAGTAATTTCTCCGCATTGCAAGGTGCAATTCTGAAATTTTTTGCTTTTTCCTGCTCCTCTTAGCATGATAAAGAAGATTCAAAGAGAGTGAGATGCCAGCTCCTTTCATTCAGTCAGTAGCTTCAATCATTTCTGGTATATGAATAACATGATGTTTTTCAATGGCAAAAATCAATGAATATTGTAAATGCACAAACAGTAATTTCTCCGCATTGCAAGGTGCAATTCTGAAATTTTTTGCTTTTTCCTGCTCCTCTTAGCATGGTAAAGAAGATTCAAAGAGAGTGAGATGCCAGCTCCTTTCATTCAGTCAGTAGCTTCAATCATTTCTGGACGTTTTTCAATGGCAAAAATCAATGAATATTTTAAATGCACAAACAGTAATTTCTCCGCATTGCAAGGTGCAATTCTGAAATTTTTTGCTTTTTCCTGCTCCTCTTAGCATGATAAAGAAGATTCAAAGAGAGTGAGATGCCAGCTCCTTTCATTCAGTCAGTAGCTTCAATCATTTCTGGACGTTTTTCAATGGCAAAAATCAATGAATATTGTAAATGCACAAACAGTAATTTCTCCGCATTGCAAGGTGCAATTCTGAAATGTTTTGCTTTTTCCTGCTCCTCTTAGCATGATAAAGAAGATTCAAAGAGAGTGAGATGCCAGCTCCTTTCATTCAGTCAGTAGCTTCAATCATTTCTGGGTATGAATAACATGATGTTTTTCAATGGCAAAAATCAATGAATATTGTAAATGCACAAACAGTAATTTCTCCACATTGCAAGGTGCAATTCTGAAATTTTTTGCTTTTTCCTGCTCCTCTTAGCATGATAAAGAAGATTCAAAGAGAGTGAGATGCCAGCTCCTTTCATTCAGTCAGTAGCTTCAATCATTTCTGGACGTTTTTCAATGGCAAAAATCAATGAATATTGTAAATGCACAAACAGTAATTTCTCCGCATTGCAAGGTGCAATTCTGAAATTTTTTGCTTTTTCCTGCTCCTCTTAGCATGATAAAGAAGATTCAAAGAGAGTGAGATGCCAGCTCCTTTCATTCAGTCAGTAGCTTCAATCATTTCTGGTATATGAATAACATGATGTTTTTCAATGGCAAAAATCAATGAATATTGTAAATGCACAAACAGTAATTTCTCCGCATTGCAAGGTGCAATTCTGAAATTTTTTGCTTTTTCCTGCTCCTCTTAGCATGGTAAAGAAGATTCAAAGAGAGTGAGATGCCAGCTCCTTTCATTCAGTCAGTAGCTTCAATCATTTCTGGACGTTTTTCAATGGCAAAAATCAATGAATATTGTAAATGCACAAACAGTAATTTCTCCGCATTGCAAGGTGCAATTCTGAAATTTTTTGCTTTTTCCTGCTCCTCTTAGCATGATAAAGAAGATTCAAAGAGAGTGAGATGCCAGCTCCTTTCATTCAGTCAGTAGCTTCAATCATTTCTGGACGTTTTTCAATGGCAAAAATCAATGAATATTGTAAATGCACAAACAGTAATTTCTCCGCATTGCAAGGTGCAATTCTGAAATGTTTTGCTTTTTCCTGCTCCTCTTAGCATGATAAAGAAGATTCAAAGAGAGTGAGATGCCAGCTCCTTTCATTCAGTCAGTAGCTTCAATCATTTCTGGGTATGAATAACATGATGTTTTTCAATGGCAAAAATCAATGAATATTGTAAATGCACAAACAGTAATTTCTCCACATTGCAAGGTGCAATTCTGAAATTTTTTGCTTTTTCCTGCTCCTCTTAGCATGATAAAGAAGATTCAAAGAGAGTGAGATGCCAGCTCCTTTCATTCAGTCAGTAGCTTTAATCATTTCTGGACGTTTTTCAATGGCAAAAATCAATGAATATTGTAAATGCACAAACAGTAATTTCTCCGCATTGCAAGGTGCAATTCTGAAATTTTTTGCTTTTTCCTGCTCCTCTTAGCATGATAAAGAAGATTCAAAGAGAGTGAGATGCCAGCTCCTTTCATTCAGTCAGTAGCTTCAATCATTTCTGGACATTTTTCAATGGGAAAAATCAATGAATATTGTAAATGCACAAACAGTAATTTCTCCGCATTGCAAGGTGCAATTCTGAATTTTTTTGCTTTTTCCTGCTCCTCTTAGCATGATAAAGAAGATTCAAAGAGAGTGAGATGCCAGCTCCTTTCATTCAGTCAGTAGCTTCAAACATTTCTGGTATAAACATTTCTGGACGTTTTTCAATGGCAAAAATCAATGAATATTGTAAATGCACAAACAGTAATATCTCCACATTGCAAGGTGCAATTCTGAAATTTTTTGCTTTTTCCTGCTAATCCTAGCATGATAAAGAAGATTCAAAGAGAGTGAGATGCCAGCTCCTTTCATTCAGTCAGTAGCTTCAATCATTTCTGGTATATGAATAACATGATGTTTTTCAATGGCAAAAATCAATGAATATTGTAAATGCACAAACAGTAATTTCTCCGCATTGCAAGGTGCAATTCTGAAATTTTTTGCTTTTTCCTGCTCCTCTTAGCATGGTAAAGAAGATTCAAAGAGAGTGAGATGCCAGCTCCTTTCATTCAGTCAGTAGCTTCAATCATTTCTGGACGTTTTTCAATGGCAAAAATCAATGAATATTGTAAATGCACAAACAGTAATTTCTCCGCATTGCAAGGTGCAATTCTGAAATTTTTTGCTTTTTCCTGCTCCTCTTAGCATGATAAAGAATATTCAAAGAGAGTGAGATGCCAGCTCCTTTCATTCAGTCAGTAGCTTCAAACATTTCTGGACATTTTTCAATGGCAAAAATCAATGAATATTGTAAATGCACAAACAGTAATATCTCCACATTGCAAGGTGCAATTCTGAAATGTTTTGCTTTTTCCTGTTAATCCTAGCATGATAATGAAGATTCAAAGAGAGTGAGATGCCAGCTCCTTTCATTCAGTCAGTAGCTTCAAACATTTCTGGTATATGAAAAACATGTTTTTCAATGGCAAAAATCAATGAATATTGTAAATGCACAAACAGTAATATCTCCACATTGCAAGGTGCAATTCTGAAATTTTTTGCTTTTTCCTGCTAATCCTAGCATGATAAAGAAGATTCAAAGAGAGTGAGATGCCAGCTCCTTTCATTCAGTCAGTAGCTTCAAACATTTCTGGTATATGAAAAACATGTTTTTCAATGGCAAAAATCAATGAATATTGTAAATGCACAAACAGTAATATCTCCACATTGCAAGGTGCAATTCTGAAATTCTTTGCTTTTTCCTGCTAATCCTAGCATGATAAAGAAGATTCAAAGAGAGTGAGATGCCAGCTCCTTTCATTCAGTCAGTAGCTTCAAACATTTCTGGTATATGAAAAACATGTTTTTCAATGGCAAAAATCAATGAATATTGTAAATGCACAAACAGTAATATCTCCACATTGCAAGGTGCAATTCTGAAATTTTTTGCTTTTTCCTGCTAATCCTAGCATGATAAAGAAGATTCAAAGAGAGTGAGATGCCAGCTCCTTTCATTCAGTCAGTAGCTTCAAACATTTCTGGTATATGAAAAACATGTTTTTCAATGGCAAAAATCAATGAATATTGTAAATGCACAAACAGTAATATCTCCACATTGCAAGGTGCAATTCTGAAATTTTTTGCTTTTTCCTGCTAATCCTAGCATGATAAAGAAGATTCAAATAGAGTGAGATGCCAGCTCCTTTCATTCAGTCAGTAGCTTCAAACATTTCTGGACGTTTTTCAATGGCAAAAATCAATGAATATTGTAAATGCACAAACAGTAATATCTCCACATTGCAAGGTGCAATTCTGAAATTTTTTGCTTTTTCCTGCTAATCCTAGCATGATAAAGAAGATTCAAAGAGAGTAAGATGCCAGCTCCTTTCATTCAGTCAGTAGCTTCAAACATTTCTGGATGTTTTTCAATGGCAAAAATCAATGAATATTGTAAATGCACAAACAGTAATTTCTCCGCATTGCAAGGTGCAATTCTGAAATTTTTTGCTTTTTCCTGCTCCTCTTAGCATGATAAAGAAGATTCAAAGAGAGTGAGATGCCAGCTCCTTTCATTCAGTCAGTAGCTTCAATCATTTCTGGACGTTTTTCAATGGCAAAAATCAATGAATATTGTAAATGCACAAACAGTAATTTCTCCGCATTGTAAGGTGCAATTCTGAAATTTTTTGCTTTTTCCTGCTCCTCTTAGCATGATAAAGAAGATTCAAAGATAGTGAGATGCCAGCTTCTTTCATTCAGTCAGTAGCTTCAAACATTTCTGGTATATGAATAACATGATGTTTTTCAATGGCAAAAATCAATGAATATTGTAAATGCACAAACAGTAATTTCTCCGCATTGCAAGTTGCAATTCTGAAATTTTTTGCTTTTTCCTGCTCCTCTTAGCATGATAAAGAAGATTCAAAGAGAGTGAGATGCCAGCTCCTTTCATTCAGTCAGTAGCTTCAATCATTTCTGGTATATGAATAACATGATGTTTTTCAATGGCAAAAATCAATGAATATTGTAAATGCACAAACAGTAATATCTCCACATTGCAAGGTGCAATTCTGAAATTTTTTGCTTTTTCCTGCTAATCCTAGCATGATAAAGAAGATTCAAAGAGAGTGAGATGCCAGCTCCTTTCATTCAGTCAGTAGCTTCAAACATTTCTGGTATATGAAAAACATGTTTTTCAATGGCAAAAATCAATGAATATTGTAAATGCACAAACAGTAATATCTCCACATTGCAAGGTGCAATTCTGAAATTTTTTGCTTTTTCCTGCTAATCCTAGCATGATAAAGAAGATTCAAAGAGAGTGAGATGCCAGCTCCTTTCATTCAGTCAGTAGCTTCAAACATTTCTGGACGTTTTTCAATGGCAAAAATCAATGAATATTGTAAATGCACAAACAGTAATATCTCCACATTGCAAGGTGCAATTCTGAAATTTTTTGCTTTTTCCTGTTAATCCTGGCATGATAAAGAAGATTCAAAGAGAGTGAGATGCCAGCTCCTTTCATTCAGTCAGTAGCTTCAAACATTTCTGGTATATGAAAAACATGTTTTTCAATGGCAAAAATCAATGAATATTGTAAATGCACAAACAGTAATATCTCCAGATTGCAAGTTGCAATTCTGAAATTTTTTGCTTTTTCCTGTTAATCCTAGCATGATAAAGAAGATTCAAAGAGAGTGAGATGCCAGCTCCTTTCATTCAGTCAGTAGCTTCAAACATTTCTGGTATATGAAAAACATGTTTTTCAATGGCAAAAATCAATGAATATTGTAAATGCACAAACAGTAATATCTCCACATTGCAAGGTGCAATTCTGAAATTTTTTGCTTTTTCCTGTTAATCCTAGCATGATAAAGAAGATTCAAAGAGAGTGAGATGCCAGCTCCTTTCATTCAGTCAGTAGCTTCAAACATTTCTGGTATATGAAAAACATGTTTTTCAATGGCAAAAATCAATGAATATTGTAAATGCACAAACAGTAATATCTCCACATTGCAAGGTGCAATTCTGAAATTTTTTGCTTTTTCCTGCTAATCCTAGCATGATAAAGAAGATTCAAAGAGAGTGAGATGCCAGCTCCTTTCATTCAGTCAGTAGCTTCAAACATTTCTGGACGTTTTTCAATGGAAAAAATCAATGAATATTGTAAATGCACAAACAGTAATATCTCCACATTGCAAGGTGCAATTCTGAATTTTTTTGCTTTTTCCTGTTAATCCTAGCATGATAAAGAAGATTCAAAGAGAGTGAGATGCCAGCTCCTTTCATTCAGTCAGTAGCTTCAAACATTTCTGGTATATGAAAAACGTTTTTCAATGGCAAAAATCAATGAATATTGTAAATGCACAAACAGTAATATCTCCACATTGCAAGGTGCAATTCTGAATTTTGCTTTTTCCTGCTAATCCTAGCATGATAAAGAAGATTCAAAGAGAGTGAGATGCCAGCTCCTTTCATTCAGTCAGTAGCTTCAAACATTTCTGGACGTTTTTCAATGGCAAAAATCAATGAATATTGTAAATGCACAAACAGTAATATCTCCACATTGCAAGGTGCAATTCTGAAATTTTTTGCTTTTTCCTGTTAATCCTAGCATGATAAAGAAGATTCAAAGAGAGTGAGATGCCAGCTCCTTTCATTCAGTCAGTAGCTTCAAACATTTCTGGAATATGAAAAACATGTTTTTCAATGGCAAAAATCAATGAATATTGTAAATGCACAAACAGTAATATCTCCACATTGCAAGGTGCAATTCTGAAATTTTTTGATTTTTCCCGTTAATCCTAGCATGATAAAGAAGATTCAAAGAGAGTGAGATGCCAGCTCCTTTCATTCAGTCAGTAGCTTCAAACATTTCTGGTATATGAAAAACATGTTTTTCAATGGCAAAAATCAATGAATATTGTAAATGCACAAACAGTAATATCTCCACATTGCAAGGTGCAATTCTGAAATTTTTTGCTTTTTCCTGCTAATCCTAGCATGATAAAGAAGATTCAAAGAGAGTGAGATGCCAGCTCCTTTCATTCAGTCAGTAGCTTCAAACATTTCTGGTAAATGAAAAACATGTTTTTCAATGGCAAAAATCAATGAATATTGTAAATGCACAAACAGTAATATCTCCACATTGCAAGGTGCAATTCTGAAATTTTTTGCTTTTTCCTGCTAATCCTAGCATGATAAAGAAGATTCAAAGAGAGTGAGATGCCAGCTCCTTTCATTCAGTCAGTAGCTTCAAACATTTCTGGACGTTTTTCAATGGCAAAAATCAATGAATATTGTAAATGCACAAACAGTAATATCTCCACATTGGAAGGTGCAATTCTGAAATTTTTTGCTTTTTCCTGTTAATCCTGGCATGATAAAGAAGATTCAAAGAGAGTGAGATGCCAGCTCCTTTCATTCAGTCAGTAGCTTCAAACATTTCTGGTATATGAAAAACATGTTTTTCAATGGCAAAAATCAATGAATATTGTAAATGCACAAACAGTAATATCTCCACATTGCAAGGTGCAATTCTGAAATTTTTTGCTTTTTCCTGTTAATCCTAGCATGATAAAGAAGATTCAAAGAGAGTGAGATGCCAGCTCCTTTCATTCAGTCAGTAGCTTCAAACATTTCTGGTATATGAAAAACATGTTTTTCAATGGCAAAAATCAATGAATATTGTAAATGCACAAACAGTAATATCTCCACATTGCAAGGTGCAATTCTGAAATTTTTTGCTTTTTCCTGCTAATCCTAGCATGATAAAGAAGATTCAAAGAGTGAGATGCCAGCTCCTTTCATTCAGTCAGTAGCTTCAAACATTTCTGGTATATGAAAAACATGTTTTTCAATGGCAAAAATCAATGAATATTGTAAATGCACAAACAGTAATATCTCCACATTGCAAGGTGCAATTCTGAAATTTTTTGCTTTTTCCTGTTAATCCTAGCATGATAAAGAAGATTCAAAGAGAGTGAGATGCCAGCTCCTTTCATTCAGTCAGTAGCTTCAAACATTTCTGGTATATGAAAAACATGTTTTTCAATGGCAAAAATCAATGAATATTGTAAATGCACAAACAGTAATATCTCCACATTGCAAGGTGCAATTCGGAAATTTTTTGCTTTTTCCTGCTAATCCTAGCATGATAAAGAAGATTCAAAGAGAGTGAGATGCCAGCTCCTTTCATTCAGTCAGTAGTTTCAAACATTTCTGGTATATGAATAACATGATGTTTTTCAATGGCAAAAATCAATGAATATTGTAAATGCACAAACAGTAATATCTCCACATTGCAAGGTGCAATTCTGAAATTTTTTGCTTTTTCCTGCTAATCCTAGAATGATAAAGAAGATTCAAAGAGAGTGAGATGCCAGCTCCTTTCATTCAGTCAGTAGCTTCAAACATTTCTGGACGTTTTTCAATGGCAAAAATCAATGAATATTGTAAATGCACAAACAGTAATATCTCCACATTGCAAGGTGCAATTCTGAAATTTTTTGCTTTTTCCTGTTAATCCTAGCATGATAAAGAAGATTCAAAGAGAGTGAGATGCCAGCTCCTTTCATTCAGTCAGTAGCTTCAAACATTTCTGGTATATGAAAAACATGTTTTTCAATGGCAAAAATCAATGAATATTGTAAATGCACAAACAGTAATATCTCCACATTGCAAGGTGCAATTCGGAAATTTTTTGCTTTTTCCTGCTAATCCTAGCATGATAAAGAAGATTCAAAGAGAGTGAGATGCCAGCTCCTTTCATTCAGTCAGTAGCTTCAAACATTTCTGGTATATGAATAACATGATGTTTTTCAATGGCAAAAATCAATGAATATTGTAAATGCACAAACAGTAATATCTCCACATTGCAAGGTGCAATTCTGAAATTTTTTGCTTTTTCCTGCTAATCCTAGCATGATAAAGAAGATTCAAAGAGATTGAGATGCCAGCTCCTTTCATTCAGTCAGTAGCTTCAAACATTTCTGGACGTTTTTCAATGGCAAAAATCAATGAATATTGTAAATGCACAAACAGTAATATCTCCACATTGCAAGGTGCAATTCTGAAATTTTTAGCTTTTTCCTGTTAATCCTAGCATGATAAAGAAGATTCAAAGAGAGTGAGATGCCAGCTCCTTTCATTCAGTCAGTAGCTTCAAACATTTCTGGTATATGAAAAACATGTTTTTCAATGGCAAAAATCAATGAATATTGTAAATGCACAAACAGTAATATCTCCACATTGCAAGGTGCAATTCTGAAATTTTTTGCTTTTTCCTGCTAATCCTAGCATGATAAAGAAGATTCAAAGAGAGTGAGATGCCAGCTCCTTTCATTCAGTCAGTAGCTTCAAACATTTCTGGTATATGAAAAACATGTTTTTCAATGGCAAAAATCAATGAATATTGTAAATGCACAAACAGTAATATCTCCACATTGCAAGGTGCAATTCGGAAATTTTTTGCTTTTTCCTGCTAATCCTAGCATGATAAAGAAGATTCAAAGAGAGTGAGATGCCAGCTCCTTTCATTCAGTCAGTAGCTTCAAACATTTCTGGTATATGAATAACATGATGTTTTTCAATGGCAAAAATCAATGAATATTGTAAATGCACAAACAGTAATATCTCCACATTGCAAGGTGCAATTCTGAAATTTTTTGCTTTTTCCTGCTAATCCTAGCATGATAAAGAAGATTCAAAGAGAGTGAGATGCCAGCTCCTTTCATTCAGTCAGTAGCTTCAAACATTTCTGGACGTTTTTCAATGGCAAAAATCAATGAATATTGTAAATGCACAAACAGTAATATCTCCACATTGCAAGGTGCAATTCTGAAATTTTTTGCTTTTTCCTGTTAATCCTAGCATGATAAAGAAGATTCAAAGAGAGTGAGATGCCAGCTCCTTTCATTCAGTCAGTAGCTTCAAACATTTCTGGTATATGAAAAACATGTTTTTCAATGGCAAAAATCAATGAATATTGTAAATGCACAAACAGTAATATCTCCACATTGCAAGGTGCAATTCTGAAATTTTTTGCTTTTTCCTGCTAATCCTAGCATGATAAAGAAGATTCAAAGAGTGAGATGCCAGCTCCTTTCATTCAGTCAGTAGCTTCAAACATTTCTGGTATATGAAAAACATGTTTTTCAATGGCAAAAATCAATGAATATTGTAAATGCACAAACAGTAATATCTCCACATTGCAAGGTGCAATTCTGAAATTTTTTGCTTTTTCCTGCTAATCCTAGCATGATAAAGAAGATTCAAAGAGAGTGAGATGCCAGCTCCTTTCATTCAGTCAGTAGCTTCAAACATTTCTGGTATATGAAAAACATGTTTTTCAATGGCAAAAATCAATGAATATTGTAAATGCACAAACAGTAATATCTCCACATTGCAAGGTGCAATTCTGAAATTTTTTGCTTTTTCCTGCTAATCCTAGCATGATAAAGAAGATTCAAAGAGAGTGAGATGCCAGCTCCTTTCATTCAGTCAGTAGCTTCAAACATTTCTGGACGTTTTTCAATGGCAAAAATCAATGAATATTGTAAATGCACAAACGGTAATATCTCCACATTGCAAGGTGCAATTCTGAAATTTTTTGGTTTTTCCTGTTAATCCTAGCATGATAAAGAAGATTCAAAGAGAGTGAGATGCCAGCTCCTTTCATTCAGTCAGTAGCTTCAAACATTTCTGGTATATGAAAAACATGTTTTTCAATGGCAAAAATCAATGAATATTGTAAATGCACAAACAGTAATATCTCCACATTGCAAGGTGCAATTCTGAAATTTTTTGCTTTTTCCTGCTAATCCTAGCATGATAAAGAAGATTCAAAGAGAGTGAGATGCCAGCTCCTTTCATTCAGTCAGTAGCTTCAAACATTTCTGGTATATGAAAAACATGTTTTTCAATGGCAAAAATCAATGAATATTGTAAATGCACAAACAGTAATATCTCCACATTGCAAGGTGCAATTCTGAAATTTTTTGCTTTTTCCTGCTAATCCAAGCATGATAAAGAAGATTCAAAGAGAGTGAGATGCCAGCTCCTTTCATTCAGTCAGTAGCTTCAAACATTTCTGGTATATGAAAAACATGTTTTTCAATGGCAAAAATCAATGAATATTGTAAATGCACAAACAGTAATATCTCCACATTGCAAGGTGCAATTCTGAAATTTTTAGCTTTTTCCTGTTAATCCTAGCATGATAAAGAAGATTCAAAGAGAGTGAGATGCCAGCTCCTTTCATTCAGTCAGTAGCTTCAAACATTTCTGGACGTTTTTCAATGGCAAAAATCAATGAATATTGTAAATGCACAAACAGTAATATCTCCACATTGCAAGGTGCAATTCTGAAATTTTTTGCTTTTTCCTGTTAATCCTAGCATGATAAAGAAGATTCAAAGAGAGTGAGATGCCAGCTCCTTTCATTCAGTCAGTAGCTTCAAACATTTCTGGTATATGAAAAACATGTTTTTCAATGGCAAAAATCAATGAATATTGTAAATGCACAAACAGTAATATCTCCACATTGCAAGGTGCAATTCTGAAATTTTTTGCTTTTTCCTGCTAATCCTAGCATGATAAAGAAGATTCAAAGAGAGTGAGATGCCAGCTCCTTTCATTCAGTCAGTAGCTTCAAACATTTCTGGTATAGGAAAAACATGTTTTTCAATGGCAAAAATCAATGAATATTGTAAATGCACAAACAGTAATATCTCCACATTGGAAGGTGCAATTCTGAAATTTTTAGCTTTTTCCTGTTAATCCTAGCATGATAAAGAAGATTCAAAGAGAGTGAGATGCCAGCTCCTTTCATTCAGTCAGTAGCTTCAAACATTTCTGGACGTTTTTCAATGGCAAAAATCAATGAATATTGTAAATGCACAAACAGTAATATCTCCACATTGCAAGGTGCAATTCTGAAATTTTTTGCTTTTTCCTGTTAATCCTAGCATGATAAAGAAGATTCAAAGAGAGTGAGATGCCAGCTCCTTTCATTCAGTCAGTAGCTTCAAACATTTCTGGTATATGAAAAACATGTTTTTCAATGGCAAAAATCAATGAATATTGTAAATGCACAAACAGTAATATCTCCACATTGCAAGGTGCAATTCTGAAATTTTTTGCTTTTTCCTGCTAATCCTAGCATGATAAAGAAGATTCAAAGAGAGTGAGATGCCAGCTCCTTTCATTCAGTCAGTAGCTTCAAACATTTCTGGTATATGAAAAACATGTTTTTCAATGGCAAAAATCAATGAATATTGTAAATGCACAAACAGTAATATCTCCACATTGCAAGGTGCAATTCTGAAATTTTTTGCTTTTTCCTGCTAATCCTAGCATGAGAAAGAAGATTCAAAGAGAGTGAGATGCCAGCTCCTTTCATTCAGTCAGTAGCTTCAAACATTTCTGGACATTTTTCAATGGCAAAAATCAATGAATATGGTAAATGCACAAACAGTAATATCTCCACATTGCAAGGTGCAATTCTGAAATGTTTTGCTTTTTCCTGTTAATCCTAGCATGATAAAGAAGATTCAAAGAGAGTGAGATGCCAGCTCCTTTCATTCAGTCAGTAGCTTCAAACATTTCTGGTATATGAAAAACATGTTTTTCAATGGCAAAAATCAATGAATATTGTAAATGCACAAACAGTAATATCTCCACATTGCAAGGTGCAATTCTGAAATTTTTTGCTTTTTCCTGCTAATCCTAGCATGATAAAGAAGATTCAAAGAGAGTGAGATGCCAGCTCCTTTCATTCAGTCAGTAGCTTCAAACATTTCTGGTATATGAAAAACATGTTTTTCAATGGCAAAAATCAATGAATATTGTAAATGCACAAACAGTAATATCTCCACATTGCAAGGTGCAATTCTGAAATTCTTTGCTTTTTCCTGCTAATCCTAGCATGATAAAGAAGATTCAAAGAGAGTGAGATGCCAGCTCCTTTCATTCAGTCAGTAGCTTCAAACATTTCTGGTATATGAAAAACATGTTTTTCAATGGCAAAAATCAATGAATATTGTAAATGCACAAACAGTAATATCTCCACATTGCAAGGTGCAGTTCTGAAATTTTTAGCTTTTTCCTGTTAATCCTAGCATGATAAAGAAGATTCAAAGAGAGTGAGATGCCAGCTCCTTTCATTCAGTCAGTAGCTTCAAACATTTCTGGACGTTTTTCAATGGCAAAAATCAATGAATATTGTAAATGCACAAACAGTAATATCTCCACATTGCAAGGTGCAATTCTGAAATTTTTTGCTTTTTCCTGTTAATCCTAGCATGATAAAGAAGATTCAAAGAGAGTGAGATGCCAGCCCCTTTCATTCAGTCAGTAGCTTCAAACATTTCTGGTATATGAAAAACATGTTTTTCAATGGCAAAAATCAATGAATATTGTAAATGCACAAACAGTAATATCTCCACATTGCAAGGTGCAATTCTGAAATTTTTTGCTTTTTCCTGCTAATCCTAGCATGATAAAGAAGATTCAAAGAGAGTGAGATGCCAGCTCCTTTCATTCAGTCAGTAGCTTCAAACATTTCTGGTATATGAAAAACATGTTTTTCAATGGCAAAAATCAATGAATATTGTAAATGCACAAACAGTAATATCTCCACATTGCAAGGTGCAATTCTGAAATTTTTTGCTTTTTCCTGCTAATCCTAGCATGATAAAGAAGATTCAAATAGAGTGAGATGCCAGCTCCTTTCATTCAGTCAGTAGCTTCAAACATTTCTGGACGTTTTTCAATGGCAAAAATCAATGAATATTGTAAATGCACAAACAGTAATATCTCCACATTGCAAGGTGCAATTCTGAAATTTTTTGCTTTTTCCTGCTAATCCTAGCATGATAAAGAAGATTCAAAGAGAGTAAGATGCCAGCTCCTTTCATTCAGTCAGTAGCTTCAAACATTTCTGGACGTTTTTCAATGGCAAAAATCAATGAATATTGTAAATGCACAAACAGTAATTTCTCCGCATTGCAAGGTGCAATTCTGAAATTTTTTGCTTTTTCCTGCTCCTCTTAGCATGATAAAGAAGATACAAAGAGAGTGAGATGCCAGCTCCTTTCATTCAGTCAGTAGCTTCAATCATTTCTGGACGTTTTTCAATGGCAAAAATCAATGAATATTGTAAATGCACAAACAGTAATTTCTCCGCATTGCAAGTTGCAATTCTGAAATTTTTTGCTTTTTCCTGCTCCTCTTAGCATGATAAAGAAGATTCAAAGAGAGTGAGATGCCAGCTCCTTTCATTCAGTCAGTAGCTGCAATCATTTCTGGTATATGAATAACATGATGTTTTTCAATGGCAAAAATCAATGAATATTGTAAATGCACAAACAGTAATTTCTCCGCATTGCAAGGTGCAATTCTGAAATTTTTTGCTTTTTCCTGCTCCTCTTAGCATGGTAAAGAAGATTCAAAGAGAGTGAGATGCCAGCTCCTTTCATTCAGTCAGTAGCTTCAATCATTTCTGGACGTTTTTCAATGGCAAAAATCAATGAATATTGTAAATGCACAAACAGTAATTTCTCCGCATTGCAAGGTGCAATTCTGAAATTTTTTGCTTTTTCCTGCTCCTCTTAGCATGATAAAGAAGATTCAAAGAGAGTGAGATGCCAGCTCCTTTCATTCAGTCAGTAGCTTCAATCATTTCTGGACGTTTTTCAATGGCAAAAATCAATGAATATTGTAAATGCACAAACAGTAATTTCTCCGCATTGCAAGGTGCAATTCTGAAATGTTTTGCTTTTTCCTGCTCCTCTTAGCATGATAAAGAAGATTCAAAGAGAGTGAGATGCCAGCTCCTTTCATTCAGTCAGTAGCTTCAATCATTTCTGGGTATGAATAACATGATGTTTTTCAATGGCAAAAATCAATGAATATTGTAAATGCACAAACAGTAATTTCTCCACATTGCAAGGTGCAATTCTGAAATTTTTTGCTTTTTCCTGCTCCTCTTAGCATGATAAAGAAGATTCAAAGAGAGTGAGATGCCAGCTCCTTTCATTCAGTCAGTAGCTTCAATCATTTCTGGACGTTTTTCAATGGCAAAAATCAATGAATATTGTAAATGCACAAACAGTAATTTCTCCGCATTGCAAGGTGCAATTCTGAAATTTTTTGCTTTTTCCTGCTCCTCTTAGCATGATAAAGAAGATTCAAAGAGAGTGAGATGCCAGCTCCTTTCATTCAGTCAGTAGCTTCAATCATTTCTGGTATATGAATAACATGATGTTTTTCAATGGCAAAAATCAATGAATATTGTAAATGCACAAACAGTAATTTCTCCGCATTGCAAGGTGCAATTCTGAAATTTTTTGCTTTTTCCTGCTCCTCTTAGCATGGTAAAGAAGATTCAAAGAGAGTGAGATGCCAGCTCCTTTCATTCAGTCAGTAGCTTCAATCATTTCTGGACGTTTTTCAATGGCAAAAATCAATGAATATTGTAAATGCACAAACAGTAATTTCTCCGCATTGCAAGGTGCAATTCTGAAATTTTTTGCTTTTTCCTGCTCCTCTTAGCATGATAAAGAAGATTCAAAGAGAGTGAGATGCCAGCTCCTTTCATTCAGTCAGTAGCTTCAATCATTTCTGGACGTTTTTCAATGGCAAAAATCAATGAATATTGTAAATGCACAAACAGTAATTTCTCCGCATTGCAAGGTGCAATTCTGAAATGTTTTGCTTTTTCCTGCTCCTCTTAGCATGATAAAGAAGATTCAAAGAGAGTGAGATGCCAGCTCCTTTCATTCAGTTAGTAGCTTCAATCATTTCTGGGTATGAATAACATGATGTTTTTCAATGGCAAAAATCAATGAATATTGTAAATGCACAAACAGTAATTTCTCCACATTGCAAGGTGCAATTCTGAAATTTTTTGCTTTTTCCTGCTCCTCTTAGCATGATAAAGAAGATTCAAAGAGAGTGAGATGCCAGCTCCTTTCATTCAGTCAGTAGCTTCAATCATTTCTGGACGTTTTTCAATGGCAAAAATCAATGAATATTGTAAATGCACAAACAGTAATTTCTCCGCATTGCAAGGTGCAATTCTGAAATTTTTTGCTTTTTCCTGCTCCTCTTAGCATGATAAAGAAGATTCAAAGAGAGTGAGATGCCAGCTCCTTTCATTCAGTCAGTAGCTTCAATCATTTCTGGACATTTTTCAATGGGAAAAATCAATGAATATTGTAAATGCACAAACAGTAATTTCTCCGCATTGCAAGGTGCAATTCTGAATTTTTTTGCTTTTTCCTGCTCCTCTTAGCATGATAAAGAAGATTCAAAGAGAGTGAGATGCCAGCTCCTTTCATTCAGTCAGTAGCTTCAAACATTTCTGGTATAAACATTTCTGGACGTTTTTCAATGGCAAAAATCAATGAATATTGTAAATGCACAAACAGTAATATCTCCACATTGCAAGGTGCAATTCTGAAATTTTTTGCTTTTTCCTGCTAATCCTAGCATGATAAAGAAGATTCAAAGAGAGTGAGATGCCAGCTCCTTTCATTCAGTCAGTAGCTTCAATCATTTCTGGTATATGAATAACATGATGTTTTTCAATGGCAAAAATCAATGAATATTGTAAATGCACAAACAGTAATTTCTCCGCATTGCAAGGTGCAATTCTGAAATTTTTTGCTTTTTCCTGCTCCTCTTAGCATGGTAAAGAAGATTCAAAGAGAGTGAGATGCCAGCTCCTTTCATTCAGTCAGTAGCTTCAATCATTTCTGGACGTTTTTCAATGGCAAAAATCAATGAATATTGTAAATGCACAAACAGTAATTTCTCCGCATTGCAAGGTGCAATTCTGAAATTTTTTGCTTTTTCCTGCTCCTCTTAGCATGATAAAGAAGATTCAAAGAGAGTGAGATGCCAGCTCCTTTCATTCAGTCAGTAGCTTCAATCATTTCTGGGTATGAATAACATGATGTTTTTCAATGGCAAAAATCAATGAATATTGTAAATGCACAAACAGTAATTTCTCCACATTGCAAGGTGCAATTCTGAAATTTTTTGCTTTTTCCTGCTCCTCTTAGCATGATAAAGAAGATTCAAAGAGAGTGAGATGCCAGCTCCTTTCATTCAGTCAGTAGCTTCAATCATTTCTGGACGTTTTTCAATGGCAAAAATCAATGAATATTGTAAATGCACAAACAGTAATTTCTCCGCATTGCAACGTGCAATTCTGAAATTTTTTGCTTTTTCCTGCTCCTCTTAGCATGATAAAGAAGATTCAAAGAGAGTGAGATGCCAGCTCCTTTCATTCAGTCAGTAGCTTCAATCATTTCTGGACGTTTTTCAATGGCAAAAATCAATGAATATTGAAAATGCACAAACAGTAATTTCTCCGCATTGCAAGGTGCAATTCTGAATTTTTTTGCTTTTTCCTGCTCCTCTTAGCATGATAAAGAAGATTCAAAGAGAGTGAGATGCCAGCTCCTTTCATTCAGTCAGTAACTTCAAACATTTCTGGTATAAACATTTCTGGACGTTTTTCAATGGCAAAAATCAATGAATATTGTAAATGCACAAACAGTAATATCTCCACATTGCAAGGTGCAATTCTGAAATTTTTTGCTTTTTCCTGCTAATCCTAGCATGATAAAGAATATTCAAATAGAGTGAGATGCCAGCTCCTTTCATTCAGTCAGTAGCTTCAAACATTTCTGGACGTTTTTCAATGGCAAAAATCAATGAATATTGTAAATGCACAAACAGTAATATCTCCACATTGCAAGGTGCAATTCTGAAATTTTTTGCTTTTTCCTGCTAATCCTAGCATGATAAAGAAGATTCAAAGAGAGTGAGATGCCAGGTCCTTTCATTCAGTCAGTAGCCTCAAACATTTCTGGTATATGAATAACATGATGTTTTTTAATGGCAAAAATCAATGAATATTGTAAATGCACAAACAGTAATATCTCCACATTGCAAGGTGCAATTCTGAAATTTTTTGCTTTTTCCTGCTAATCCTAGCATGATAAAGAAGATTCAAAGAGAGTGAGATGCCAGCTCCTTTCATTCAGTCAGTAGCTTCAAACATTTCTGGACGTTTTTCAATGGCAAAAATCAATGAATATTGTAAATGCACAAACAGTAATATCTCCACATTGCAAGGTGCAATTCTGAAATTTTTTGCTTTTTCCTGCTACTCCTAGCATGATAAAGAAGATTCAAAGAGAGTGAGATGCCAGCTCCTTTCATTCAGTCAGTAGCTTCAAACATTTCTGTACGTTTTTCAATGGCAAAAATCAATGAATATTGTAAATGCACAAACAGCAATATCTCCACATTGCAAGGTGCAATTCTGAAATTTTTTGCTTTTTCCTGCTAATCATAGCATGATAAAGAAGATTCAAAGAGAGTGAGATGCCAGCTCCTTTCATTCAGTCAGTAGCTTCAAACATTTCTGGACGTTTTTCAATGGCAAAAATCAATGAATATTGTAAATGCACAAACAGTAATATCTCCACATTGCAAGGTGCAATTCTGAAATTTTTTGCTTTTTCCTGCTAATCCTAGCATGATAAAGAAGATTCAAAGAGAGTGAGATGCCAGCTCCTTTCATTCAGTCAGTAGCTTCAATCATTTCTGGACGTTTTTCAATGGCAAAAATCAATGAATATTGTAAATGCACAAACAGTAATTTCTCCGCATTGCAACGTGCAATTCTGAAATTTTTTGCTTTTTCCTGCTCCTCTTAGCATGATAAAGAAGATTCAAAGAGAGTGAGATGCCCGCTCCTTTCATTCAGTCAGTAGCTTCAATCATTTCTGGTATATGAATAACATGATGTTTTTCAATGGCAAAAATCAATGAATATTGTAAATGCACAAACAGTAATTTCTCCGCATTGCAAGGTGCAATTCTGAATTTTTTTGCTTTTTCCTGCTCCTCTTAGCATGATAAAGAAGATTCAAAGAGAGTGAGATGCCAGCTCCTTTCATTCAGTCAGTAGCTTCAATCATTTCTGGACGTTTTTCAATGGCAAAAATCAATGAATATTGTAAATGCACAAACAGTAATTTCTCCGCATTGCAAGGTGCAATTCTGAAATTTTTTGCTTTTTCCTGCTCCTCTTAGCATGATAAAGAAGATTCAAAGAGAGTGAGATGCCAGCTCCTTTCATTCAGTCAGTAGCTTCAAACATTTCTGGTATATGAATAACATGATGTTTTTCAATGGCAAAAATCAATGAATATTGTAAATGCACAAACAGTAATTTCTCCGCATTGCAAGGTGCAATTCTGAAATTTTTTGCTTTTTCCTGCTCCTCTTAGCATGATAAAGAAGATTCAAAGAGAGTGAGATGCCAGCTCCTTTCATTCAGTCAGTAGCTTCAATCTTTTCTGGACGTTTTTCAATGGCAAAAATCAATGAATATTGTATATGCACAAATAGTAATTTCTCCGCATTGTAAGGTGGAATTCTGAAATTTTTTGCTTTTTCCTGCTCCTCTTAGCATGATAAAGAAGATTCAAAGATAGTGAGATGCCAGCTTCTTTCATTCAGTCAGTAGCTTCAAACATTTCTGGTAAATGAATAACATGATGTTTTTCAATGGCAAAAATCAATGAATATTGTAAATGCACAAAGAGTAATTTCTCCGCATTGCAAGGTGCAATTCTGAAATTTTTTGCTTTTTCCTGCTCCTCTTAGCATGATAAAGAAGACTCAAAGAGAGTTACATGCCAGCTCCTTTCATTCAGTCAGTAGCTTCAATCATTTCTGGACGTTTTTCAATGGCAAAAATCAATGAATATTGTAAATGCACAAACAGTAATTTCTCCGCATTGCAAGGTGCAATTCTGAAATTTTTTGCTTTTTCCTGCTCCTCTTAGCATGATAAAGAAGATTCAAAGAGAGTGAGATGCCAGCTCCTTTCATTCAGTCAGTAGCTTCAATCATTTCTGGACGTTTTTCAATGGCAAAAATCAATGAATATTGTAAATGCACAAACAGTAATTTCTCCGCATTGCAAGGTGCAATTCTGAAATTTTTTGCTTTTTCCTGCTCCTCTTAGCATGATAAAGAAGATTCAAAGAGAGTGAGATGCCAGCTCCTTTCATTCAGTCAGTAGCTTCAATCATTTCTGGTATATGAATAACATGATGTTTTTCAATGGCAAAAATCAATGAATATTGTAACTGCACAAACAGTAATTTCTCCGCATTGCAAGGTGCAATTCTGAAATTTTTTGCTTTTTCCTGCTCATCTTAGCATGGTAAAGAAGATTCAAAGAGAGTGAGATGCCAGCTCCTTTCATTCAGTCAGTAGCTTCAATCATTTCTGGACGTTTTTCAATGGCAAAAATCAATGAATATTGTAAATGCACAAACAGTAATTTCTCCGCATTGCAAGGTGCAATTCTGAAATTTTTTGCTTTTTCCTGCTCCTCTTAGCATGATAAAGAAGATTCAAAGAGATTGAGATGCCAGCTCCTTTCATTCAGTCAGTAGCTTCAATCATTTCTGGACGTTTTTCAATGGCAATAATCAATGAATATTGTAAATGCACAAACAGTAATTTCTCCGCATTGCAAGGTGCAATTCTGAAATTTTTTGCTTTTTCCTGCTCCTCTTAGCATGATAAAGAAGATTCAAAGAGAGTGAGATACCAGCTCCTTTCATTCAGTCAGTAGCTTCAATCATTTCTGGTATATGAATAACATGATGTTTTTCAATGGCAAAAATCAATGAATATTGTAAATGCACAAACAGTAATTTCTCCGCATTGCAAGGTGCAATTCTGAAATTTTTTGCTTTTTCCTGCTCCTCTTAGCATGGTAAAGAAGATTCAAAGAGAGTGAGATGCCAGCTCCTTTCATTCAGTCAGTAGCTTCAATCATTTCTGGACGTTTTTCAATGGCAAAAATCAATGAATATTGTAAATGCACAAACAGTAATTTCTCCGCATTGCAAGGTGCAATTCTGAAATTTTTTGCTTTTTCCTGCTCCTCTTAGCATGATAAAGAAGATTCAAAGAGAGTGAGATGCCAGCTCCTTTCATTCAGTCAGTAGCTTCAATCATTTCTGGACGTTTTTCAATGGCAAAAATCAATGAATATTGTAAATGCACAAACAGTAATTTCTCCGCATTGCAAGGTGCAATTCTGAAATGTTTTGCTTTTTCCTGCTCCTCTTAGCATGATAAAGAAGATTCAAAGAGAGTGAGATGCCAGCTCCTTTCATTCAGTCAGTAGCTTCAATCATTTCTGGGTATGAATAACATGATGTTTTTCAATGGCAAAAATCAATGAATATTGTAAATGCACAAACAGTAATTTCTCCACATTGCAAGGTGCAATTCTGAAATTTTTTGCTTTTTCCTGCTCCTCTTAGCATGATAAAGAAGATTCAAAGAGAGTGAGATGCCAGCTCCTTTCATTCAGTCAGTAGCTTCAATCATTTCTGGACGTTTTTCAATGGCAAAAATCAATGAATATTGTAAATGCACAAACAGTAATTTCTCCGCATTGCAAGGTGCAATTCTGAAATTTTTTGCTTTTTCCTGCTCCTCTTAGCATGATAAAGAAGATTCAAAGAGAGTGAGATGCCAGCTCCTTTCATTCAGTCAGTAGCTTCAATCATTTCTGGACATTTTTCAATGGCAAAATTCAATGAATATTGTAAATGCACAAACAGTAATTTCTCCGCATTGCAAGGTGCAATTCTGAATTTTTTTGCTTTTTCCTGCTCCTCTTAGCATGATAAAGAAGATTCAAAGAGAGTGAGATGCCAGCTCCTTTCATTCAGTCAGTAGCTTCAAACATTTCTGGTATAAACATTTCTGGACGTTTTTCAATGGCAAAAATCAATGAATATTGTAAATGCACAAACAGTAATTTCTCCGCATTGCAAGGTGCAATTCTGAAATTTTTTGCTTTTTCCTGCTCCTCTTAGCATGATAAAGAAGATTCAAAGAGATTGAGATGCCAGCTCCTTTCATTCAGTCAGTAGCTTCAATCATTTCTGGACGTTTTTCAATGGCAATAATCAATGAATATTGTAAATGCACAAACAGTAATTTCTCCGCATTGCAAGGTGCAATTCTGAAATTTTTTGCTTTTTCCTGCTCCTCTTAGCATGATAAAGAAGATTCAAAGAGAGTGAGATACCAGCTCCTTTCATTCAGTCAGTAGCTTCAATCATTTCTGGTATATGAATAACATGATGTTTTTCAATGGCAAAAATCAATGAATATTGTAAATGCACAAACAGTAATTTCTCCGCATTGCAAGGTGCAATTCTGAAATTTTTTGCTTTTTCCTGCTCCTCTTAGCATGGTAAAGAAGATTCAAAGAGAGTGAGATGCCAGCTCCTTTCATTCAGTCAGTAGCTTCAATCATTTCTGGACGTTTTTCAATGGCAAAAATCAATGAATATTGTAAATGCACAAACAGTAATTTCTCCGCATTGCAAGGTGCAATTCTGAAATTTTTTGCTTTTTCCTGCTCCTCTTAGCATGATAAAGAAGATTCAAAGAGAGTGAGATGCCAGCTCCTTTCATTCAGTCAGTAGCTTCAATCATTTCTGGACGTTTTTCAATGGCAAAAATCAATGAATATTGTAAATGCACAAACAGTAATTTCTCCGCATTGCAAGGTGCAATTCTGAAATGTTTTGCTTTTTCCTGCTCCTCTTAGCATGATAAAGAAGATTCAAAGAGAGTGAGATGCCAGCTCCTTTCATTCAGTCAGTAGCTTCAATCATTTCTGGGTATGAATAACATGATGTTTTTCAATGGCAAAAATCAATGAATATTGTAAATGCACAAACAGTAATTTCTCCACATTGCAAGGTGCAATTCTGAAATTTTTTGCTTTTTCCTGCTCCTCTTAGCATGATAAAGAAGATTCAAAGAGAGTGAGATGCCAGCTCCTTTCATTCAGTCAGTAGCTTCAATCATTTCTGGACGTTTTTCAATGGCAAAAATCAATGAATATTGTAAATGCACAAACAGTAATTTCTCCGCATTGCAAGGTGCAATTCTGAAATTTTTTGCTTTTTCCTGCTCCTCTTAGCTTGATAAAGAAGATTCAAAGAGAGTGAGATGCCAGCTCCTTTCATTCAGTCAGTAGCTTCAATCATTTCTGGACGTTTTTCAATGGCAAAAATCAATGAATATTGTAAATGCACAAACAGTAATTTCTCCGCATTGCAAGGTGCAATTCTGAAATGTTTTGCTTTTTCCTGCTCCTCTTAGCATGATAAAGAAGATTCAAAGAGAGTGAGATGCCAGCTCCTTTCATTCAGTCAGTAGCTTCAATCATTTCTGGGTATGAATAACATGATGTTTTTCAATGGCAAAAATCAATGAATATTGTAAATGCACAAACAGTAATTTCTCCGCATTGCAAGGTGCAATTCTGAAATTTTTTGCTTTTTCCTGCTCCTCTTAGCATGATAAAGAAGATTCAAAGAGAGTGAGATGCCAGCTCCTTTCATTCAGTCAGTAGCTTCAATCATTTCTGGACATTTTTCAATGGCAAAATTCAATGAATATTGTAAATGCACAAACAGTAATTTCTCCGCATTGCAAGGTGCAATTCTGAATTTTTTTGCTTTTTCCTGCTCCTCTTAGCATGATAAAGAAGATTCAAAGAGAGTGAGATGCCAGCTCCTTTCATTCAGTCAGTAGCTTCAAACATTTCTGGTATAAACATTTCTGGACGTTTTTCAATGGCAAAAATCAATGAATATTGTAAATGCACAAACAGTAATTTCTCCGCATTGCAAGGTGCAATTCTGAAATTTTTTGCTTTTTCCTGCTCCTCTTAGCATGATAAAGAAGATTCAAAGAGATTGAGATGCCAGCTCCTTTCATTCAGTCAGTAGCTTCAATCATTTCTGGACGTTTTTCAATGGCAATAATCAATGAATATTGTAAATGCACAAACAGTAATTTCTCCGCATTGCAAGGTGCAATTCTGAAATTTTTTGCTTTTTCCTGCTAATCCTAGCATGATAAAGAATATTCAAATAGAGTGAGATGCCAGCTCCTTTCATTCAGTCAGTAGCTTCAAACATTTCTGGACGTTTTTCAATGGCAAAAATCAATGAATATTGTATATGCACAAACAGTAATTTCTCCGCATTGTAAGGTGGAATTCTGAAATTTTTTGCTTTTTCCTGCTCCTCTTAGCATGATAAAGAAGATTCAAAGATAGTGAGATGCCAGCTTCTTTCATTCAGTCAGTAGCTTCAAACATTTCTGGTAAATGAATAACATGATGTTTTTCAATGGCAAAAATCAATGAATATTGTAAATGCACAAAGAGTAATTTCTCCGCATTGCAAGGTGCAATTCTGAAATTTTTTGCTTTTTCCTGCTCCTCTTAGCATGATAAAGAAGACTCAAAGAGAGTTACATGCCAGCTCCTTTCATTCAGTCAGTAGCTTCAATCATTTCTGGACGTTTTTCAATGGCAAAAATCAATGAATATTGTAAATGCACAAACAGTAATTTCTCCGCATTGCAAGGTGCAATTCTGAAATTTTTTGCTTTTTCCTGCTCCTCTTAGCATGATAAAGAAGATTCAAAGAGAGTGAGATGCCAGCTCCTTTCATTCAGTCAGTAGCTTCAATCATTTCTGGACGTTTTTCAATGGCAAAAATCAATGAATATTGTAAATGCACAAACAGTAATTTCTCCGCATTGCAAGGTGCAATTCTGAAATTTTTTGCTTTTTCCTGCTCCTCTTAGCATGATAAAGAAGATTCAAAGAGAGTGAGATGCCAGCTCCTTTCATTCAGTCAGTAGCTTCAATCATTTCTGGTATATGAATAACATGATGTTTTTCAATGGCAAAAATCAATGAATATTGTAACTGCACAAACAGTAATTTCTCCGCATTGCAAGGTGCAATTCTGAAATTTTTTGCTTTTTCCTGCTCCTCTTAGCATGGTAAAGAAGAATCAAAGAGAGTGAGATGCCAGCTCCTTTCATTCAGTCAGTAGCTTCAATCATTTCTGGACGTTTTTCAATGGCAAAAATCAATGAATATTGTAAATGCACAAACAGTAATTTCTCCGCATTGCAAGGTGCAATTCTGAATTTTTTTGCTTTTTCCTGCTCCTCTTAGCATGATAAAGAAGATTCAAAGAGAGTGAGATGCCAGCTCCTTTCATTCAGTCAGTAGCTTCAATCACTTCTGGACGTTTTTCAATGGCAAAAATCAATGAATATTGTAAATGCACAAACAGTAATTTCTCCGCATTGCAAGGTGCAATTCTGAAATTTTTTGCTTTTTCCTGCTCCTCTTAGCATGATAAAGAAGATTCAAAGAGAGTGAGATGCCAGCTCCTTTCATTCAGTCAGTAGCTTCAATCATTTCTGGTATATGAATAACATGATGTTTTTCAATGGCAAAAATCAATGAATATTGTAAATGCACAAACAGTAATTTCTCCGCATTGCAAGGTGCAATTCTGAAATTTTTTGCTTTTTCCTGCTCCTCTTAGCATGGTAAAGAAGATTCAAAGAGAGTGAGATGCCAGCTCCTTTCATTCAGTCAGTAGCTTCAATCATTTCTGGACGTTTTTCAATGGCAAAAATCTATGAATATTGTAAATGCACAAACAGTAATTTCTCCGCATTGCAAGGTGCAATTCTGAAATTTTTTGCTTTTTCCTGCTCCTCTTAGCATGATAAAGAAGATTCAAAGAGAGTGAGATGCCAGCTCCTTTCATTCAGTCAGTAGCTTCAATCATTTCTGGACGTTTTTCAATGGCAAAAATCAATGAATATTGTAAATGCACAAACAGTAATTTCTCCGCATTGCAAGGTGCAATTCTGAAATTTTTTGCTTTTTCCTGCTCCTCTTAGCATGATAAAGAAGATTCAAAGAGAGTGAGATGCCAGCTCCTTTCATTCAGTCAGTAGCTTCAATCATTTCTGGACGTTTTTCAATGGCAAAAATCAATGAATATTGTAAATGCACAAACAGTAATTTCTCCGCATTGCAAGGTGCACTTCTGAAATTTTTTGCTTTTTCCTGCTCCTCTTAGCATGATAAAGAAGATTCAAAGAGAGTGAGATGCCAGCTCCTTTCATTCAGTCAGTAGCTTCAATCATTTCTGGTATATGAATAACATGATGTTTTTCAATGGCAAAAATCAATGAATATTGTAACTGCACAAACAGTAATTTCTCCGCATTGCAAGGTGCAATTCTGAAATTTTTTGCTTTTTCCTGCTCCTCTTAGCATGGTAAAGAAGATTCAAAGAGAGTGAGATGCCAGCTCCTTTCATTCAGTCAGTAGCTTCAATCATTTCTGGACGTTTTTCAATGGCAAAAATCAATGAATATTGTAAATGCACAAACAGTAATTTCTCCGCATTGCAAGGTGCAATTCTGATTTTTTTTGCTTTTTCCTGCTCCTCTTAGCATGATAAAGAAGATTCAAAGAGAGTGAGATGCCAGCTCCTTTCATTCAGTCAGTAGCTTCAATCACTTCTGACGTTTTTCAATGGCAAAAATCAATGAATATTGTAAATGCACAAACAGTAATTTCTCCGCATTGCAAGGTGCAATTCTGAAATTTTTTGCTTTTTCCTGCTCCTCTTAGCATGATAAAGAAGATTCAAAGAGAGTGAGATGCCAGCTCCTTTCATTCAGTCAGTAGCTTCAATCATTTCTGGTATATGAATAACATGATGTTTTTCAATGGCAAAAATCAATGAATATTGTAAATGCACAAACAGTAATTTCTCCGCATTGCAAGGTGCAATTCTGAAATTTTTTGCTTTTTCCTGCTCCTCTTAGCATGGTAAAGAAGATTCAAAGAGAGTGAGATGCCAGCTCCTTTCATTCAGTCAGTAGCTTCAATCATTTCTGGACGTTTTTCAATGGCAAAAATCAATGAATATTGTAAATGCACAAACAGTAATTTCTCCGCATTGCAAGGTGCAATTCTGAAATTTTTTGCTTTTTCCTGCTCCTCTTAGCATGATAAAGAAGATTCAAAGAGAGTGAGATGCCAGCTCCTTTCATTCAGTCAGTAGCTTCAATCATTTCTGGACGTTTTTCAATGGCAAAAATCAATGAATATTGTAAATGCACAAACAGTAATTTCTCCGCATTGCAAGGTGCAATTCTGAAATGTTTTGCTTTTTCCTGCTCCTCTTAGCATGATAAAGAAGATTCAAAGAGAGTGAGATGCCAGCTCCTTTCATTCAGTCAGTAGCTTCAATCATTTCTGGGTATGAATAACATGATGTTTTTCAATGGCAAAAATCAATGAATATTGTAAATGCACAAACAGTAATTTCTCCACATTGCAAGGTGCAATTCTGAAATTTTTTGCTTTTTCCTGCTCCTCTTAGCATGATAAAGAAGATTCAAAGAGAGTGAGATGCCAGCTCCTTTCATTCAGTCAGTAGCTTCAATCATTTCTGGACGTTTTTCAATGGCAAAAATCAATGAATATTGTAAATGCACAAACAGTAATTTCTCCGCATTGCAAGGTGCAATTCTGAAATTTTTTGCTTTTTCCTGCTCCTCTTAGCATGATAAAGAAGATTCAAAGAGAGTGAGATGCCAGCTCCTTTCATTCAGTCAGTAGCTTCAATCATTTCTGGTATATGAATAACATGATGTTTTTCAATGGCAAAAATCAATGAATATTGTAAATGCACAAACAGTAATTTCTCCGCATTGCAAGGTGCAATTCTGAAATTTTTTGCTTTTTCCTGCTCCTCTTAGCATGGTAAAGAAGATTCAAAGAGAGTGAGATGCCAGCTCCTTTCATTCAGTCAGTAGCTTCAATCATTTCTGGACGTTTTTCAATGGCAAAAATCAATGAATATTGTAAATGCACAAACAGTAATTTCTCCGCATTGCAAGGTGCAATTCTGAAATTTTTTGCTTTTTCCTGCTCCTCTTAGCATGATAAAGAAGATTCAAAGAGAGTGAGATGCCAGCTCCTTTCATTCAGTCAGTAGCTTCAATCATTTCTGGACGTTTTTCAATGGCAAAAATCAATGAATATTGTAAATGCACAAACAGTAATTTCTCCGCATTGCAAGGTGCAATTCTGAAATGTTTTGCTTTTTCCTGCTCCTCTTAGCATGATAAAGAAGATTCAAAGAGAGTGAGATGCCAGCTCCTTTCATTCAGTCAGTAGCTTCAATCATTTCTGGGTATGAATAACATGATGTTTTTCAATGGCAAAAATCAATGAATATTGTAAATGCACAAACAGTAATTTCTCCACATTGCAAGGTGCAATTCTGAAATTTTTTGCTTTTTCCTGCTCCTCTTAGCATGATAAAGAAGATTCAAAGAGAGTGAGATGCCAGCTCCTTTCATTCAGTCAGTAGCTTTAATCATTTCTGGACGTTTTTCAATGGCAAAAATCAATGAATATTGTAAATGCACAAACAGTAATTTCTCCGCATTGCAAGGTGCAATTCTGAAATTTTTTGCTTTTTCCTGCTCCTCTTAGCATGATAAAGAAGATTCAAAGAGAGTGAGATGCCAGCTCCTTTCATTCAGTCAGTAGCTTCAATCATTTCTGGACATTTTTCAATGGGAAAAATCAATGAATATTGTAAATGCACAAACAGTAATTTCTCCGCATTGCAAGGTGCAATTCTGAATTTTTTTGCTTTTTCCTGCTCCTCTTAGCATGATAAAGAAGATTCAAAGAGAGTGAGATGCCAGCTCCTTTCATTCAGTCAGTAGCTTCAAACATTTCTGGTATAAACATTTCTGGACGTTTTTCAATGGCAAAAATCAATGAATATTGTAAATGCACAAACAGTAATATCTCCACATTGCAAGGTGCAATTCTGAAATTTTTTGCTTTTTCCTGCTAATCCTAGCATGATAAAGAAGATTCAAAGAGAGTGAGATGCCAGCTCCTTTCATTCAGTCAGTAGCTTCAATCATTTCTGGTATATGAATAACATGATGTTTTTCAATGGCAAAAATCAATGAATATTGTAAATGCACAAACAGTAATTTCTCCGCATTGCAAGGTGCAATTCTGAAATTTTTTGCTTTTTCCTGCTCCTCTTAGCATGGTAAAGAAGATTCAAAGAGAGTGAGATGCCAGCTCCTTTCATTCAGTCAGTAGCTTCAATCATTTCTGGACGTTTTTCAATGGCAAAAATCAATGAATATTGTAAATGCACAAACAGTAATTTCTCCGCATTGCAAGGTGCAATTCTGAAATTTTTTGCTTTTTCCTGCTCCTCTTAGCATGATAAAGAAGATTCAAAGAGAGTGAGATGCCAGCTCCTTTCATTCAGTCAGTAGCTTCAAACATTTCTGGACATTTTTCAATGGCAAAAATCAATGAATATTGTAAATGCACAAACAGTAATATCTCCACATTGCAAGGTGCAATTCTGAAATGTTTTGCTTTTTCCTGTTAATCCTAGCATGATAATGAAGATTCAAAGAGAGTGAGATGCCAGCTCCTTTCATTCAGTCAGTAGCTTCAAACATTTCTGGTATATGAAAAACATGTTTTTCAATGGCAAAAATCAATGAATATTGTAAATGCACAAACAGTAATATCTCCACATTGCAAGGTGCAATTCTGAAATTTTTTGCTTTTTCCTGCTAATCCTAGCATGATAAAGAAGATTCAAAGAGAGTGAGATGCCAGCTCCTTTCATTCAGTCAGTAGCTTCAAACATTTCTGGTATATGAAAAACATGTTTTTCAATGGCAAAAATCAATGAATATTGTAAATGCACAAACAGTAATATCTCCACATTGCAAGGTGCAATTCTGAAATTCTTTGCTTTTTCCTGCTAATCCTAGCATGATAAAGAAGATTCAAAGAGAGTGAGATGCCAGCTCCTTTCATTCAGTCAGTAGCTTCAAACATTTCTGGTATATGAAAAACATGTTTTTCAATGGCAAAAATCAATGAATATTGTAAATGCACAAACAGTAATATCTCCACATTGAAAGGTGCAGTTCTGAAATTTTTAGCTTTTTCCTGTTAATCCTAGCATGATAAAGAAGATTCAAAGAGAGTGAGATGCCAGCTCCTTTCATTCAGTCAGTAGCTTCAAACATTTCTGGACTTTTTCAATGGCAAAAATCAATGAATATTGTAAATGCACAAACAGTAATATCTCCACATTGCAAGGTGCAATTCTGAAATTTTTTGCTTTTTCCTGTTAATCCTAGCATGATAAAGAAGATTCAAAGAGAGTGAGATGCCAGCTCCTTTCATTCAGTCAGTAGCTTCAAACATTTCTGGTATATGAAAAACATGTTTTTCAATGGCAAAAATCAATGAATATTGTAAATGCACAAACAGTAATATCTCCACATTGCAAGGTGCAATTCTGAAATTTTTTGCTTTTTCCTGCTAATCCTAGCATGATAAAGAAGATTCAAAGAGAGTGAGATGCCAGCTCCTTTCATTCAGTCAGTAGCTTCAAACATTTCTGGTATATGAAAAACATGTTTTTCAATGGCAAAAATCAATGAATATTGTAAATGCACAAACAGTAATATCTCCACATTGCAAGGTGCAATTCTGAAATTTTTTGCTTTTTCCTGCTAATCCTAGCATGATAAAGAAGATTCAAAGAGAGTAAGATGCCAGCTCCTTTCATTCAGTCAGTAGCTTCAAACATTTCTGGATGTTTTTCAATGGCAAAAATCAATGAATATTGTAAATGCACAAACAGTAATTTCTCCGCATTGCAAGGTGCAATTCTGAAATTTTTTGCTTTTTCCTGCTCCTCTTAGCATGATAAAGAAGATTCAAAGAGAGTGAGATGCCAGCTCCTTTCATTCAGTCAGTAGCTTCAATCATTTCTGGACGTTTTTCAATGGCAAAAATCAATGAATATTGTAAATGCACAAACAGTAATTTCTCCGCATTGTAAGGTGCAATTCTGAAATTTTTTGCTTTTTCCTGCTCCTCTTAGCATGATAAAGAAGATTCAAAGATAGTGAGATGCCAGCTTCTTTCATTCAGTCAGTAGCTTCAAACATTTCTGGTATATGAATAACATGATGTTTTTCAATGGCAAAAATCAATGAATATTGTAAATGCACAAACAGTAATTTCTCCGCATTGCAAGTTGCAATTCTGAAATTTTTTGCTTTTTCCTGCTCCTCTTAGCATGATAAAGAAGATTCAAAGAGAGTGAGATGCCAGCTCCTTTCATTCAGTCAGTAGCTTCAATCATTTCTGGTATATGAATAACATGATGTTTTTCAATGGCAAAAATCAATGAATATTGTAAATGCACAAACAGTAATATCTCCACATTGCAAGGTGCAATTCTGAAATTTTTTGATTTTTCCCGTTAATCCTAGCATGATAAAGAAGATTCAAAGAGAGTGAGATGCCAGCTCCTTTCATTCAGTCAGTAGCTTCAAACATTTCTGGTATATGAAAAACATGTTTTTCAATGGCAAAAATCAATGAATATTGTAAATGCACAAACAGTAATATCTCCACATTGCAAGGTGCAATTCTGAAATTTTTTGCTTTTTCCTGCTAATCCTAGCATGATAAAGAAGATTCAAAGAGAGTGAGATGCCAGCTCCTTTCATTCAGTCAGTAGCTTCAAACATTTCTGGTATATGAAAAACATGTTTTTCAATGGCAAAAATCAATGAATATTGTAAATGCACAAACAGTAATATCTCCACATTGCAAGGTGCAATTCTGAAATTTTTTGCTTTTTCCTGCTAATCCTAGCATGATAAAGAAGATTCAAAGAGAGTGAGATGCCAGCTCCTTTCATTCAGTCAGTAGCTTCAAACATTTCTGGACGTTTTTCAATGGCAAAAATCAATGAATATTGTAAATACACAAACAGTAATATCTCCACATTGCAAGGTGCAATTCTGAAATTTTTTGCTTTTTCCTGTTAATCCTGGCATGATAAAGAAGATTCAAAGAGAGTGAGATGCCAGCTCCTTTCATTCAGTCAGTAGCTTCAAACATTTCTGGTATATGAAAAACATGTTTTTCAATGGCAAAAATCAATGAATATTGTAAATGCACAAACAGTAATATCTCCACATTGCAAGGTGCAATTCTGAAATTTTTTGGTTTTTCCTGTTAATCCTAGCATGATAAAGAAGATTCAAAGAGAGTGAGATGCCAGCTCCTTTCATTCAGTCAGTAGCTTCAAACATTTCTGGTATATGAAAAACATGTTTTTCAATGGCAAAAATCAATGAATATTGTAAATGCACAAACAGTAATATCTCCACATTGCAAGGTGCAATTCTGAAATTTTTTGCTTTTTCCTGTTAATCCTAGCATGATAAAGAAGATTCAAAGAGAGTGAGATGCCAGCTCCTTTCATTCAGTCAGTAGCTTCAAACATTTCTGGTATATGAAAAACATGTTTTTCAATGGCAAAAATCAATGAATATTGTAAATGCACAAACAGTAATATCTCCACATTGCAAGGTGCAATTCTGAAATTTTTTGCTTTTTCCTGCTAATCCTAGCATGATAAAGAAGATTCAAAGAGAGTGAGATGCCAGCTCCTTTCATTCAGTCAGTAGCTTCAAACATTTCTGGACGTTTTTCAATGGAAAAAATCAATGAATATTGTAAATGCACAAACAGTAATATCTCCACATTGCAAGGTGCAATTCTGAATTTTTTTGCTTTTTCCTGTTAATCCTAGCATGATAAAGAAGATTCAAAGAGAGTGAGATGCCAGCTCCTTTCATTCAGTCAGTAGCTTCAAACATTTCTGGTATATGAAAAACGTTTTTCAATGGCAAAAATCAATGAATATTGTAAATGCACAAACAGTAATATCTCCACATTGCAAGGTGCAATTCTGAATTTTGCTTTTTCCTGCTAATCCTAGCATGATAAAGAAGATTCAAAGAGAGTGAGATGCCAGCTCCTTTCATTCAGTCAGTAGCTTCAAACATTTCTGGACGTTTTTCAATGGCAAAAATCAATGAATATTGTAAATGCACAAACAGTAATATCTCCACATTGCAAGGTGCAATTCTGAAATTTTTTGCTTTTTCCTGTTAATCCTAGCATGATAAAGAAGATTCAAAGAGAGTGAGATGCCAGCTCCTTTCATTCAGTCAGTAGCTTCAAACATTTCTGGAATATGAAAAACATGTTTTTCAATGGCAAAAATCAATGAATATTGTAAATGCACAAACAGTAATATCTCCACATTGCAAGGTGCAATTCTGAAATTTTTTGATTTTTCCCGTTAATCCTAGCATGATAAAGAAGATTCAAAGAGAGTGAGATGCCAGCTCCTTTCATTCAGTCAGTAGCTTCAAACATTTCTGGTATATGAAAAACATGTTTTTCAATGGCAAAAATCAATGAATATTGTAAATGCACAAACAGTAATATCTCCACATTGCAAGGTGCAATTCTGAAATTTTTTGCTTTTTCCTGCTAATCCTAGCATGATAAAGAAGATTCAAAGAGAGTGAGATGCCAGCTCCTTTCATTCAGTCAGTAGCTTCAAACATTTCTGGTATATGAAAAACATGTTTTTCAATGGCAAAAATCAATGAATATTGTAAATGCACAAACAGTAATATCTCCACATTGCAAGGTGCAATTCTGAAATTTTTTGCTTTTTCCTGCTAATCCTAGCATGATAAAGAAGATTCAAAGAGAGTGAGATGCCAGCTCCTTTCATTCAGTCAGTAGCTTCAAACATTTCTGGACGTTTTTCAATGGCAAAAATCAATGAATATTGTAAATGCACAAACAGTAATATCTCCACATTGGAAGGTGCAATTCTGAAATTTTTTGCTTTTTCCTGTTAATCCTGGCATGATAAAGAAGATTCAAAGAGAGTGAGATGCCAGCTCCTTTCATTCAGTCAGTAGCTTCAAACATTTCTGGTATATGAAAAACATGTTTTTCAATGGCAAAAATCAATGAATATTGTAAATGCACAAACAGTAATATCTCCACATTGCAAGGTGCAATTCTGAAATTTTTTGCTTTTTCCTGTTAATCCTAGCATGATAAAGAAGATTCAAAGAGAGTGAGATGCCAGCTCCTTTCATTCAGTCAGTAGCTTCAAACATTTCTGGTATATGAAAAACATGTTTTTCAATGGCAAAAATCAATGAATATTGTAAATGCACAAACAGTAATATCTCCACATTGCAAGGTGCAATTCTGAAATTTTTTGCTTTTTCCTGCTAATCCTAGCATGATAAAGAAGATTCAAAGAGTGAGATGCCAGCTCCTTTCATTCAGTCAGTAGCTTCAAACATTTCTGGTATATGAAAAACATGTTTTTCAATGGCAAAAATCAATGAATATTGTAAATGCACAAACAGTAATATCTCCACATTGCAAGGTGCAATTCTGAAATTTTTTGCTTTTTCCTGTTAATCCTAGCATGATAAAGAAGATTCAAAGAGAGTGAGATGCCAGCTCCTTTCATTCAGTCAGTAGCTTCAAACATTTCTGGTATATGAAAAACATGTTTTTCAATGGCAAAAATCAATGAATATTGTAAATGCACAAACAGTAATATCTCCACATTGCAAGGTGCAATTCGGAAATTTTTTGCTTTTTCCTGCTAATCCTAGCATGATAAAGAA
Source organism: Phyllobates terribilis (assembly GCF_046119375.1). NCBI lineage: Eukaryota > Metazoa > Chordata > Amphibia > Anura > Dendrobatidae > Phyllobates > Phyllobates terribilis. The sequence goes on along the minus strand of NW_027365285.1, from coordinate 54,612 downwards.
GATTCAAAGAGAGTGAGATGCCAGCTCCTTTCATTCAGTCAGTAGTTTCAAACATTTCTGGTATATGAATAACATGATGTTTTTCAATGGCAAAAATCAATGAATATTGTAAATGCACAAACAGTAATATCTCCACATTGCAAGGTGCAATTCTGAAATTTTTTGCTTTTTCCTGCTAATCCTAGAATGATAAAGAAGATTCAAAGAGAGTGAGATGCCAGCTCCTTTCATTCAGTCAGTAGCTTCAAACATTTCTGGACGTTTTTCAATGGCAAAAATCAATGAATATTGTAAATGCACAAACAGTAATATCTCCACATTGCAAGGTGCAATTCTGAAATTTTTTGCTTTTTCCTGTTAATCCTAGCATGATAAAGAAGATTCAAAGAGAGTGAGATGCCAGCTCCTTTCATTCAGTCAGTAGCTTCAAACATTTCTGGTATATGAAAAACATGTTTTTCAATGGCAAAAATCAATGAATATTGTAAATGCACAAACAGTAATATCTCCACATTGCAAGGTGCAATTCGGAAATTTTTTGCTTTTTCCTGCTAATCCTAGCATGATAAAGAAGATTCAAAGAGAGTGAGATGCCAGCTCCTTTCATTCAGTCAGTAGCTTCAAACATTTCTGGTATATGAATAACATGATGTTTTTCAATGGCAAAAATCAATGAATATTGTAAATGCACAAACAGTAATATCTCCACATTGCAAGGTGCAATTCTGAAATTTTTTGCTTTTTCCTGCTAATCCTAGCATGATAAAGAAGATTCAAAGAGATTGAGATGCCAGCTCCTTTCATTCAGTCAGTAGCTTCAAACATTTCTGGACGTTTTTCAATGGCAAAAATCAATGAATATTGTAAATGCACAAACAGTAATATCTCCACATTGCAAGGTGCAATTCTGAAATTTTTAGCTTTTTCCTGTTAATCCTAGCATGATAAAGAAGATTCAAAGAGAGTGAGATGCCAGCTCCTTTCATTCAGTCAGTAGCTTCAAACATTTCTGGTATATGAAAAACATGTTTTTCAATGGCAAAAATCAATGAATATTGTAAATGCACAAACAGTAATATCTCCACATTGCAAGGTGCAATTCTGAAATTTTTTGCTTTTTCCTGCTAATCCTAGCATGATAAAGAAGATTCAAAGAGAGTGAGATGCCAGCTCCTTTCATTCAGTCAGTAGCTTCAAACATTTCTGGTATATGAAAAACATGTTTTTCAATGGCAAAAATCAATGAATATTGTAAATGCACAAACAGTAATATCTCCACATTGCAAGGTGCAATTCGGAAATTTTTTGCTTTTTCCTGCTAATCCTAGCATGATAAAGAAGATTCAAAGAGAGTGAGATGCCAGCTCCTTTCATTCAGTCAGTAGCTTCAAACATTTCTGGTATATGAATAACATGATGTTTTTCAATGGCAAAAATCAATGAATATTGTAAATGCACAAACAGTAATATCTCCACATTGCAAGGTGCAATTCTGAAATTTTTTGCTTTTTCCTGCTAATCCTAGCATGATAAAGAAGATTCAAAGAGAGTGAGATGCCAGCTCCTTTCATTCAGTCAGTAGCTTCAAACATTTCTGGACGTTTTTCAATGGCAAAAATCAATGAATATTGTAAATGCACAAACAGTAATATCTCCACATTGCAAGGTGCAATTCTGAAATTTTTTGCTTTTTCCTGTTAATCCTAGCATGATAAAGAAGATTCAAAGAGAGTGAGATGCCAGCTCCTTTCATTCAGTCAGTAGCTTCAAACATTTCTGGTATATGAAAAACATGTTTTTCAATGGCAAAAATCAATGAATATTGTAAATGCACAAACAGTAATATCTCCACATTGCAAGGTGCAATTCTGAAATTTTTTGCTTTTTCCTGCTAATCCTAGCATGATAAAGAAGATTCAAAGAGTGAGATGCCAGCTCCTTTCATTCAGTCAGTAGCTTCAAACATTTCTGGTATATGAAAAACATGTTTTTCAATGGCAAAAATCAATGAATATTGTAAATGCACAAACAGTAATATCTCCACATTGCAAGGTGCAATTCTGAAATTTTTTGCTTTTTCCTGCTAATCCTAGCATGATAAAGAAGATTCAAAGAGAGTGAGATGCCAGCTCCTTTCATTCAGTCAGTAGCTTCAAACATTTCTGGTATATGAAAAACATGTTTTTCAATGGCAAAAATCAATGAATATTGTAAATGCACAAACAGTAATATCTCCACATTGCAAGGTGCAATTCGGAAATTTTTTGCTTTTTCCTGCTAATCCTAGCATGATAAAGAAGATTCAAAGAGAGTGAGATGCCAGCTCCTTTCATTCAGTCAGTAGCTTCAAACATTTCTGGACGTTTTTCAATGGCAAAAATCAATGAATATTGTAAATGCACAAACAGTAATATCTCCACATTGCAAGGTGCAATTCTGAAATTTTTTGCTTTTTCCTGTTAATCCTAGCATGATAAAGAAGATTCAAAGAGAGTGAGATGCCAGCTCCTTTCATTCAGTCAGTAGCTTCAAACATTTCTGGTATATGAAAAACATGTTTTTCAATGGCAAAAATCAATGAATATTGTAAATGCACAAACAGTAATATCTCCACATTGCAAGGTGCAATTCTGAAATTTTTTGCTTTTTCCTGCTAATCCTAGCATGATAAAGAAGATTCAAAGAGAGTGAGATGCCAGCTCCTTTCATTCAGTCAGTAGCTTCAAACATTTCTGGTATATGAAAAACATGTTTTTCAATGGCAAAAATCAATGAATATTGTAAATGCACAAACAGTAATATCTCCACATTGCAAGGTGCAATTCTGAAATTTTTTGCTTTTTCCTGCTAATCCAAGCATGATAAAGAAGATTCAAAGAGAGTGAGATGCCAGCTCCTTTCATTCAGTCAGTAGCTTCAAACATTTCTGGTATATGAAAAACATGTTTTTCAATGGCAAAAATCAATGAATATTGTAAATGCACAAACAGTAATATCTCCACATTGCAAGGTGCAATTCTGAAATTTTTAGCTTTTTCCTGTTAATCCTAGCATGATAAAGAAGATTCAAAGAGAGTGAGATGCCAGCTCCTTTCATTCAGTCAGTAGCTTCAAACATTTCTGGACGTTTTTCAATGGCAAAAATCAATGAATATTGTAAATGCACAAACAGTAATATCTCCACATTGCAAGGTGCAATTCTGAAATTTTTTGCTTTTTCCTGTTAATCCTAGCATGATAAAGAAGATTCAAAGAGAGTGAGATGCCAGCTCCTTTCATTCAGTCAGTAGCTTCAAACATTTCTGGTATATGAAAAACATGTTTTTCAATGGCAAAAATCAATGAATATTGTAAATGCACAAACAGTAATATCTCCACATTGCAAGGTGCAATTCTGAAATTTTTTGCTTTTTCCTGCTAATCCTAGCATGATAAAGAAGATTCAAAGAGAGTGAGATGCCAGCTCCTTTCATTCAGTCAGTAGCTTCAAACATTTCTGGTATAGGAAAAACATGTTTTTCAATGGCAAAAATCAATGAATATTGTAAATGCACAAACAGTAATATCTCCACATTGGAAGGTGCAATTCTGAAATTTTTAGCTTTTTCCTGTTAATCCTAGCATGATAAAGAAGATTCAAAGAGAGTGAGATGCCAGCTCCTTTCATTCAGTCAGTAGCTTCAAACATTTCTGGACGTTTTTCAATGGCAAAAATCAATGAATATTGTAAATGCACAAACAGTAATATCTCCACATTGCAAGGTGCAATTCTGAAATTTTTTGCTTTTTCCTGTTAATCCTAGCATGATAAAGAAGATTCAAAGAGAGTGAGATGCCAGCTCCTTTCATTCAGTCAGTAGCTTCAAACATTTCTGGTATATGAAAAACATGTTTTTCAATGGCAAAAATCAATGAATATTGTAAATGCACAAACAGTAATATCTCCACATTGCAAGGTGCAATTCTGAAATTTTTTGCTTTTTCCTGCTAATCCTAGCATGATAAAGAAGATTCAAAGAGAGTGAGATGCCAGCTCCTTTCATTCAGTCAGTAGCTTCAAACATTTCTGGTATATGAAAAACATGTTTTTCAATGGCAAAAATCAATGAATATTGTAAATGCACAAACAGTAATATCTCCACATTGCAAGGTGCAATTCTGAAATTTTTTGCTTTTTCCTGCTAATCCTAGCATGATAAAGAAGATTCAAAGAGAGTGAGATGCCAGCTCCTTTCATTCAGTCAGTAGCTTCAAACATTTCTGGACATTTTTCAATGGCAAAAATCAATGAATATGGTAAATGCACAAACAGTAATATCTCCACATTGCAAGGTGCAATTCTGAAATGTTTTGCTTTTTCCTGTTAATCCTAGCATGATAAAGAAGATTCAAAGAGAGTGAGATGCCAGCTCCTTTCATTCAGTCAGTAGCTTCAAACATTTCTGGTATATGAAAAACATGTTTTTCAATGGCAAAAATCAATGAATATTGTAAATGCACAAACAGTAATATCTCCACATTGCAAGGTGCAATTCTGAAATTCTTTGCTTTTTCCTGCTAATCCTAGCATGATAAAGAAGATTCAAAGAGAGTGAGATGCCAGCTCCTTTCATTCAGTCAGTAGCTTCAAACATTTCTGGTATATGAAAAACATGTTTTTCAATGGCAAAAATCAATGAATATTGTAAATGCACAAACAGTAATATCTCCACATTGCAAGGTGCAGTTCTGAAATTTTTAGCTTTTTCCTGTTAATCCTAGCATGATAAAGAAGATTCAAAGAGAGTGAGATGCCAGCTCCTTTCATTCAGTCAGTAGCTTCAAACATTTCTGGACGTTTTTCAATGGCAAAAATCAATGAATATTGTAAATGCACAAACAGTAATATCTCCACATTGCAAGGTGCAATTCTGAAATTTTTTGCTTTTTCCTGTTAATCCTAGCATGATAAAGAAGATTCAAAGAGAGTGAGATGCCAGCCCCTTTCATTCAGTCAGTAGCTTCAAACATTTCTGGTATATGAAAAACATGTTTTTCAATGGCAAAAATCAATGAATATTGTAAATGCACAAACAGTAATATCTCCACATTGCAAGGTGCAATTCTGAAATTTTTTGCTTTTTCCTGCTAATCCTAGCATGATAAAGAAGATTCAAAGAGAGTGAGATGCCAGCTCCTTTCATTCAGTCAGTAGCTTCAAACATTTCTGGTATATGAAAAACATGTTTTTCAATGGCAAAAATCAATGAATATTGTAAATGCACAAACAGTAATATCTCCACATTGCAAGGTGCAATTCTGAAATTTTTTGCTTTTTCCTGCTAATCCTAGCATGATAAAGAAGATTCAAATAGAGTGAGATGCCAGCTCCTTTCATTCAGTCAGTAGCTTCAAACATTTCTGGACGTTTTTCAATGGCAAAAATCAATGAATATTGTAAATGCACAAACAGTAATATCTCCACATTGCAAGGTGCAATTCTGAAATTTTTTGCTTTTTCCTGCTAATCCTAGCATGATAAAGAAGATTCAAAGAGAGTAAGATGCCAGCTCCTTTCATTCAGTCAGTAGCTTCAAACATTTCTGGACGTTTTTCAATGGCAAAAATCAATGAATATTGTAAATGCACAAACAGTAATTTCTCCGCATTGCAAGGTGCAATTCTGAAATTTTTTGCTTTTTCCTGCTCCTCTTAGCATGATAAAGAAGATACAAAGAGAGTGAGATGCCAGCTCCTTTCATTCAGTCAGTAGCTTCAATCATTTCTGGACGTTTTTCAATGGCAAAAATCAATGAATATTGTAAATGCACAAACAGGAATTTCTCCGCATTGTAAGGTGCAATTCTGAAATTTTTTGCTTTTTCCTGCTCCTCTTAGCATGATAAAGAAGATTCAAAGATAGTGAGATGCCAGCTTCTTTCATTCAGTCAGTAGCTTCAAACATTTCTGGTATATGAATAACATGATGTTTTTCAATGGCAAAAATCAATGAATATTGTAAATGCACAAACAGTAATTTCTCCGCATTGCAAGTTGCAATTCTGAAATTTTTTGCTTTTTCCTGCTCCTCTTAGCATGATAAAGAAGATTCAAAGAGAGTGAGATGCCAGCTCCTTTCATTCAGTCAGTAGCTTCAATCATTTCTGGTATATGAATAACATGATGTTTTTCAATGGCAAAAATCAATGAATATTGTAAATGCACAAACAGTAATTTCTCCGCATTGCAAGGTGCAATTCTGAAATTTTTTGCTTTTTCCTGCTCCTCTTAGCATGGTAAAGAAGATTCAAAGAGAGTGAGATGCCAGCTCCTTTCATTCAGTCAGTAGCTTCAATCATTTCTGGACGTTTTTCAATGGCAAAAATCAATGAATATTGTAAATGCACAAACAGTAATTTCTCCGCATTGCAAGGTGCAATTCTGAAATTTTTTGCTTTTTCCTGCTCCTCTTAGCATGATAAAGAAGATTCAAAGAGAGTGAGATGCCAGCTCCTTTCATTCAGTCAGTAGCTTCAATCATTTCTGGACGTTTTTCAATGGCAAAAATCAATGAATATTGTAAATGCACAAACAGTAATTTCTCCGCATTGCAAGGTGCAATTCTGAAATGTTTTGCTTTTTCCTGCTCCTCTTAGCATGATAAAGAAGATTCAAAGAGAGTGAGATGCCAGCTCCTTTCATTCAGTCAGTAGCTTCAATCATTTCTGGGTATGAATAACATGATGTTTTTCAATGGCAAAAATCAATGAATATTGTAAATGCACAAACAGTAATTTCTCCACATTGCAAGGTGCAATTCTGAAATTTTTTGCTTTTTCCTGCTCCTCTTAGCATGATAAAGAAGATTCAAAGAGAGTGAGATGCCAGCTCCTTTCATTCAGTCAGTAGCTTCAATCATTTCTGGACGTTTTTCAATGGCAAAAATCAATGAATATTGTAAATGCACAAACAGTAATTTCTCCGCATTGCAAGGTGCAATTCTGAAATTTTTTGCTTTTTCCTGCTCCTCTTAGCATGATAAAGAAGATTCAAAGAGAGTGAGATGCCAGCTCCTTTCATTCAGTCAGTAGCTTCAATCATTTCTGGTATATGAATAACATGATGTTTTTCAATGGCAAAAATCAATGAATATTGTAAATGCACAAACAGTAATTTCTCCGCATTGCAAGGTGCAATTCTGAAATTTTTTGCTTTTTCCTGCTCCTCTTAGCATGGTAAAGAAGATTCAAAGAGAGTGAGATGCCAGCTCCTTTCATTCAGTCAGTAGCTTCAATCATTTCTGGACGTTTTTCAATGGCAAAAATCAATGAATATTGTAAATGCACAAACAGTAATTTCTCCGCATTGCAAGGTGCAATTCTGAAATTTTTTGCTTTTTCCTGCTCCTCTTAGCATGATAAAGAAGATTCAAAGAGAGTGAGATGCCAGCTCCTTTCATTCAGTCAGTAGCTTCAATCATTTCTGGACGTTTTTCAATGGCAAAAATCAATGAATATTGTAAATGCACAAACAGTAATTTCTCCGCATTGCAAGGTGCAATTCTGAAATGTTTTGCTTTTTCCTGCTCCTCTTAGCATGATAAAGAAGATTCAAAGAGAGTGAGATGCCAGCTCCTTTCATTCAGTTAGTAGCTTCAATCATTTCTGGGTATGAATAACATGATGTTTTTCAATGGCAAAAATCAATGAATATTGTAAATGCACAAACAGTAATTTCTCCACATTGCAAGGTGCAATTCTGAAATTTTTTGCTTTTTCCTGCTCCTCTTAGCATGATAAAGAAGATTCAAAGAGAGTGAGATGCCAGCTCCTTTCATTCAGTCAGTAGCTTCAATCATTTCTGGACGTTTTTCAATGGCAAAAATCAATGAATATTGTAAATGCACAAACAGTAATTTCTCCGCATTGCAAGGTGCAATTCTGAAATTTTTTGCTTTTTCCTGCTCCTCTTAGCATGATAAAGAAGATTCAAAGAGAGTGAGATGCCAGCTCCTTTCATTCAGTCAGTAGCTTCAATCATTTCTGGACATTTTTCAATGGGAAAAATCAATGAATATTGTAAATGCACAAACAGTAATTTCTCCGCATTGCAAGGTGCAATTCTGAATTTTTTTGCTTTTTCCTGCTCCTCTTAGCATGATAAAGAAGATTCAAAGAGAGTGAGATGCCAGCTCCTTTCATTCAGTCAGTAGCTTCAAACATTTCTGGTATAAACATTTCTGGACGTTTTTCAATGGCAAAAATCAATGAATATTGTAAATGCACAAACAGTAATATCTCCACATTGCAAGGTGCAATTCTGAAATTTTTTGCTTTTTCCTGCTAATCCTAGCATGATAAAGAAGATTCAAAGAGAGTGAGATGCCAGCTCCTTTCATTCAGTCAGTAGCTTCAATCATTTCTGGTATATGAATAACATGATGTTTTTCAATGGCAAAAATCAATGAATATTGTAAATGCACAAACAGTAATTTCTCCGCATTGCAAGGTGCAATTCTGAAATTTTTTGCTTTTTCCTGCTCCTCTTAGCATGGTAAAGAAGATTCAAAGAGAGTGAGATGCCAGCTCCTTTCATTCAGTCAGTAGCTTCAATCATTTCTGGACGTTTTTCAATGGCAAAAATCAATGAATATTGTAAATGCACAAACAGTAATTTCTCCGCATTGCAAGGTGCAATTCTGAAATTTTTTGCTTTTTCCTGCTCCTCTTAGCATGATAAAGAAGATTCAAAGAGAGTGAGATGCCAGCTCCTTTCATTCAGTCAGTAGCTTCAATCATTTCTGGACGTTTTTCAATGGCAAAAATCAATGAATATTGTAAATGCACAAACAGTAATTTCTCCGCATTGCAAGGTGCAATTCTGAAATGTTTTGCTTTTTCCTGCTCCTCTTAGCATGATAAAGAAGATTCAAAGAGAGTGAGATGCCAGCTCCTTTCATTCAGTCAGTAGCTTCAATCATTTCTGGGTATGAATAACATGATGTTTTTCAATGGCAAAAATCAATGAATATTGTAAATGCACAAACAGTAATTTCTCCACATTGCAAGGTGCAATTCTGAAATTTTTTGCTTTTTCCTGCTCCTCTTAGCATGATAAAGAAGATTCAAAGAGAGTGAGATGCCAGCTCCTTTCATTCAGTCAGTAGCTTCAATCATTTCTGGACGTTTTTCAATGGCAAAAATCAATGAATATTGTAAATGCACAAACAGTAATTTCTCCGCATTGCAAGGTGCAATTCTGAAATTTTTTGCTTTTTCCTGCTCCTCTTAGCATGATAAAGAAGATTCAAAGTGAGTGAGATGCCAGCTCCTTTCATTCAGTCAGTAGCTTCAATCATTTCTGGACATTTTTCAATGGCAAAAATCAATGAATATTGTAAATGCACAAACAGTAATTTCTCCGCATTGCAAGGTGCAATTCTGAATTTTTTTGCTTTTTCCTGCTCCTCTTAGCATGATAAAGAAGATTCAAAGAGAGTGAGATGCCAGCTCCTTTCATTCAGTCAGTAGCTTCAAACATTTCTGGTATAAACATTTCTGGACGTTTTTCAATGGCAAAAATCAATGAATATTGTAAATGCACAAACAGTAATATCTCCACATTGCAAGGTGCAATTCTGAAATTTTTTGCTTTTTCCTGCTAATCCTAGCATGATAAAGAATATTCAAATAGAGTGAGATGCCAGCTCCTTTCATTCAGTCAGTAGCTTCAAACATTTCTGGACGTTTTTCAATGGCAAAAATCAATGAATATTGTAAATGCACAAACAGTAATATCTCCACATTGCAAGGTGCAATTTTGAAATTTTTTGCTTTTTCCTGCTAATCCTAGCATGATAAAGAAGATTCAAAGAGAGTGAGATGCCAGGTCCTTTCATTCAGTCAGTAGCCTCAAACATTTCTGGTATATGAATAACATGATGTTTTTCAATGGCAAAAATCAATGAATATTGTAAATGCACAAACAGTAATATCTCCACATTGCAAGGTGCAATTCTGAAATTTTTTGCTTTTTCCTGCTAATCCTAGCATGATAAAGAAGATTCAAAGAGAGTGAGATGCCAGCTCCTTTCATTCAGTCAGTAGCTTCAAACATTTCTGGACGTTTTTCAATGGCAAAAATCAATGAATATTGTAAATGCACAAACAGTAATATCTCCACATTGCAAGGTGCAATTCTGAAATTTTTTGCTTTTTCCTGCTACTCCTAGCATGATAAAGAAGATTCAAAGAGAGTGAGATGCCAGCTCCTTTCATTCGGTCAGTAGCTTCAAACATTTCTGGACGTTTTTCAATGGCAAAAATCAATGAATATTGTAAATGCACAAACAGTAATATCTCCACATTGCAAGGTGCAATTCTGAAATTTTTTGCTTTTTCTTGCTAATCCTAGCATGATAAAGAAGATTCAAATAGAGTGAGATGCCAGCTCCTTTCATTCAGTCAGTAGCTTCAAACATTTCTGGACGTTTTTCAATGGCAAAAATCAATGAATATTGTAAATGCACAAACAGTAATATCTAAACATTGCAAGGTGCAATTCTGAAATTTTTTGCTTTTTCCTGCTAATCCTAGCATGATAAAGAAGATTCAAAGATAGTGAGATGCCAGATCCTTTCATTCAGTCAGTAGCTTCAAACATTTCTGGTATATGAATAACATGATGTTTTTCAATGGCAAAAATCAATGAATATTGTAAATGCACAAACAGTAATATCTCCACATTGCAAGGTGCAATTCTGAAATTTTTTGCTTTTTCCTGCTAATCCTAGCATGATAAAGAACATTCAAAGTGAGTGAGATGCCAGCTCCCTTCATTCAGTCAGTAGCTTCAAACATTTCTGGACGTTTTTCAATGGCAAAAATCAATGAATACTGTAAATGCACAAACAGTAAGGTCTCCACATTGCAAGGTGCAATTCTGAAACCTTGCAATGCGGAGAAATTACTGTTTGTGCATTTACAATATTCATTGATTTTTGCCATTGAAAAACGTCCAGAAATGATTGAAGCTACTGACTGAATGAAAGGAGCTGGCATCTCACTCTCTTTGAATCTTCTTTATCATGCTAAGAGGAGCAGGAAAAAGCAAAAAATTTCAGAATTGCACCTTGCAATGCGGAGAAATTACTGTTTGTGCATTTACAATATTCATTGATTTTTGCCATTGAAAAACATCATGTTATTCATATACCAGAAATGTTTGAAGCTACTGACTGAATGAAAGGAGCTGGCATCTCACTCTCTTTGAATCTTCTTTATCATGCTAAGAGGAGCAGGAAAAAGCAAAAAATTTCAGAATTGCACCTTGCAATGCGGAGAAATTACTGTTTGTGCATTTACAATATTCATTGATTTTTGCCATTGAAAAACGTCCAGAAATGATTGAAGCTACTGACTGAATGAAAGGAGCTGGCATCTCACTCTCTTTGAATCTTCTTTATCATGCTAAGAGGAGCAGGAAAAAGCAAAAAATTTCAGAATTGCACCTTGCAATGCGGAGAAATTACTGTTTGTGCATTTACAATATTCATTGATTTTTGCCATTGAAAAACGTCCAGAAATGATTGAAGCTACTGACTGAATGAAAGGAGCTGGCATCTCACTCTCTTTGAATCTTCTTTATCATGCTAAGAGGAGCAGGAAAAAGCAAAAAAATTCAGAATTGCACCTTGCAATGCGGAGAAATTACTGTTTGTGCATTTACAATATTCATTGATTTTTGCCATTGAAAAACATCATGTTATTCATATACCAGAAATGATTGAAGCTACTGACTGAATGAAAGGAGCTGGCATCTCACTCTCTTTGAATCTTCTTTTTCATGCTAAGAGGAGCAGGAAAAAGCAAAAAATTTCAGAATTGCATCTTGCAATGCGGAGAAATTACTGTTTGTGCATTTACAATATTCATTGATTTTTGCCATTGAAAAACATCCAGAAATGATTGAAGCCACTGACTGAATGAAAGGAGCTGGCATCTCACTCTCTTTGAATCTTCTTTATCATGCTAAGAGGAGCAGGAAAAAGCAAAAAATTTCAGAATTGCACCTTGCAATGCGGAGAAATTACTGCTTGTGCATTTACAATATTCATTGATTTTTGCCATTGAAAAACGTCCAGAAATGATTGAAGCTACTGACTGAATGAAAGGAGCTGGCATCTCACTCTCTTTGAATCTTCTTTATCATGCTAAGAGGAGCAGGAAAAAGCAAAAAATTTCAGAATTGCACCTTGCAATGTGGAGATATTACTGTTTGTGCATTTACAATATTCATTGATTTTTGCCATTGAAAAACGTCCAGAAATGTTTGAAGCTACTGACTGAATGAAAGGAGCTGGCATCTCACTCTCTTTGAATCTTCTTTATCATGCTAGGGTTAGCAGGAAAAAGCAAAAAATTTCAGAATTGCACCTTGCAATGTGGAGATATTACTGTTTGTGCATTTACAATATTCATTGATTTTTGCCATTGAAAAACGTCCAGAAATGTTTATACCAGAAATGTTTGAAGCTACTGACTGAATGAAAGGAGCTGGCATCTCACTCTCTTTGAATCTTATTTATCATGCTAAGAGGAGCAGGAAAAAGCAAAAAATTTCAGAATTGCACCTTGCAATGCGGAGAAATTACTGTTTGTGCATTTACAATATTCATTGATTTTTGCCATTGAAAAACATCATGTTATTCATATACCAGAAATGATTGAAGCTACTGACTGAATGAAAGGAGCTGGCATCTCACTCTCTTTGAATCTTCTTTATCATGCTAGGATTAGCAGGAAAAAGCAAAAAATTTCAGAATTGCACCTTGAAATGTGGAGATATTACTGTTTGTGCATTTACAATATTCATTGATTTTTGCCATTGAAAAACGTCCAGAAATGTTTGAAGCTACTGACTGAATGAAAGGAGCTGGCATCTCACTCTCTTTGAATCTTCTTTATCATGCTAGGATTAGCAGGAAAAAGCAAAAAATTTCAGAATTGCACCTTGCAATGTGGAGATATTACTGTTTGTGCATTTACAATATTCATTGATTTTTGCCATTGAAAAACGTCCAGAAATGTTTGAAGCTACTGACTGAATGAAAGGAGCTGGCATCTCACTCTCTTTGAATCTTCTTTATCATGCTAGGAGTAGCAGGAAAAAGCAAAAAATTTCAGAATTGCACCTTGCAATGTGGAGATATTACAGTTTGTGCATTTACAATATTCATTGATTTTTTCCATTGAAAAACGTCCAGAAATGTTTGAAGCTACTGACTGAATGAAAGGAGCTGGCATCTCACTCTCTTTGAATCTTCTTTATCATGCTAGGATTAGCAGGAAAAAGCAAAAAATTTCAGAATTGCACCTTGCAATGTGGAGATATTACTGTTTGTGCATTTACAATATTCATTGATTTTTGCCATTGAAAAACATCATGTTATTCATATACCAGAAATGTTTGAAGCTACTGACTGAATGAAAGGAGCTGGCATCTCACTCTCTTTGAATCTTCTTTATCATGCTAGGATTAGCAGGAAAAAGCAAAAAATTTCAGAATTGCACCTTGCAATGTGGAGATATTACTGTTTGTGCATTTACAATATTCATTGATTTTTGCCATTGAAAAACGTCCAGAAATGTTTGAAGCTACTGACTGAATGAAAGGAGCTGGCATCTCACTCTATTTGAATCTTCTTTATCATGCTAGGATTAGCAGGAAAAAGCAAAAAATTTCAGAATTGCACCTTGCAATGTGGAGATATTACTGTTTGTGCATTTACAATATTCATTGATTTTTGCCATTGAAAAACGTCCAGAAATGTTTATACCAGAAATGTTTGAAGCTACTGACTGAATGAAAGGAGCTGGCATCTCACTCTATTTGAATCTTCTTTATTATGCTAAGAGGAGCAGGAAAAAGCAAAAAAATTCAGAATTGCACCTTGCAATGCGGAGAAATTACTGTTTGTGCATTTACAATATTCATTGATTTTTGCCATTGAAACACGTCCAGAAATGTTTGAAGCTACTGACTGAATGAAAGGAGCTGGCATCTCACTCTCTTTGAATCTTCTTTATCATGATAGGATTAGCAGGAAAAAGCAAAAAATTTCAGAATTGCACCTTGCAATGTGGAGATATTACTGTTTGTGCATTTACAATATTCATTGATTTTTGCCATTGAAAAACGTCCAGAAATGTTTATACCAGAAATGTTTGAAGCTACTGACTGAATGAAAGGAGCTGGCATCTCACTCTCTTTGAATCTTCTTTATCATGCTAAGAGGAGCAGGAAAAAGCAAAAAAATTCAGAATTGCACCTTGCAATGCGGAGAAATTACTGTTTGTGCATTTACAATATTCATTGATTTTTGCCATTGAAAAACATCATGTTATTCATATACCAGAAATGATTGAAGCTACTGACTGAATGAAAGGAGCTGGCATCTCACTCTCTTTGAATCTTCTTTATCATGCTAGGATTAGCAGGAAAAAGCAAAAAATTTCAGAATTGCACCTTGCAATGTGGAGATATTACTGTTTGTGCATTTACAATATTCATTGATTTTTGCCATTGAAAAACGTCCAGAAATGTTTGAAGCTACTGACTGAATGAAAGGAGCTGGCATCTCACTCTCTTTGAATCTTCTTTATCATGCTAGGATTAGCAGGAAAAAGCAAAAAATTTCAGAATTGCACCTTGCAATGTGGAGATATTACTGTTTGTGCATTTACAATATTCATTGATTTTTGCCATTGAAAAACGTCCAGAAATGTTTGAAGCTACTGACTGAATGAAAGGAGCTGGCATATCACTCTCTTTGAATCTTCTTTATCATGCTAGGAGTAGCAGGAAAAAGCAAAAAATTTCAGAATTGCACCTTGCAATGTGGAGATATTACTGTTTGTGCATTTACAATATTCATTGATTTTTTCCATTGAAAAACGTCCAGAAATATTTGAAGCTACTGACTGAATGAAAGGAGCTGGCATCTCACTCTCTTTGAATCTTCTTTATCATGCTAGGATAAGCAGGAAAAAGCAAAAAATTTCAGAATTGCACCTTGCAATGTGGAGATATTACTGTTTGTGCATTTACAATATTCATTGATTTTTGCCATTGAAAAACGTCCAGAAATGTTTGAAGCTACTGACTGAATGAAAGGAGCTGGCATCTCACTCTATTTGAATCTTCTTTATCATGCTAGGATTAGCAGGAAAAAGCAAAAAATTTCAGAATTGCACCTTGCAATGTGGAGATATTACTGTTTGTGCATTTACAATATTCATTGATTTTTGCCATTGAAAAACGTCCAGAAATGTTTATACCAGAAATGTTTGAAGCTACTGACTGAATGAAAGGAGCTGGCATCTCACTCTCTTTGAATCTTCTTTATCATGCTAAGAGGAGCAGGAAAAAGCAAAAAAATTCAGAATTGCACCTTGCAATGCGGAGAAATTACTGTTTGTGCATTTACAATATTCATTGATTTTTGCCATTGAAAAACGTCCAGAAATGATTGAAACTACTGACTGAATGAAAGGAGCTGGCATCTCACTCTCTTTGAATCTTCTTTATCATGCTAAGAGGAGCAGGAAAAAGCAAAAAATTTCAGAATTGCACCTTGCAATGCGGAGAAATTACTGTTTGTGCATTTACAATATTCATTGATTTTTGCCATTGAAAAACGTCCAGAAATGATTGAAGCTACTGACTGAATGAAAGGAGTTGGCATCTCACTCTCTTTGAATCTTCTTTACCATGCTAAGAGGAGCAGGAAAAAGCAAAAAATTTCAGAATTGCACCTTGCAATGCGGAGAAATTACTGTTTGTGCATTTACAATATTCATTGATTTTTGACATTGAAAAACATCATGTTATTCATATACCAGAAATAATTGAAGCTACTGACTGAATGAAAGGAGCTGGCATCTCACTCTCTTTGAATCTTCTTTATCATGCTAAGAGGAGCAGGAAAAAGCAAAAAATTTCAGAATTGCACCTTGCAATGCGGAGAAATTACTGTTTGTGCATTTACAATATTCATTGATTTTTGCCATTGAAAAACGTCCAGAAATGATTGAAGCTACTGACTGAATGAAAGGAGCTGGCATCTCACTCTCTTTGAATCTTCTTTATGATGCTAAGAGGAGCAGGAAAAAGCAAAAAATTTCAGAATTGCACCTTGCAATGCGGAGAAATTACTGTTTGTGCATTTACAATATTCATTGATTTTTGCCATTGAAAAACGTCCAGAAATGATTAAAGCTACTGACTGAATGAAAGGAGCTGGCATCTCACTCTCTTTGAATCTTCTTTATCATGCTAAGAGGAGCAGGAAAAAGCAAAAAATTTCAGAATTGCACCTTGCAATGCGGAGAAATTACTGTTTGTGCATTTACAATATTCATTGATTTTTGCCATTGAAAAACATCATGTTATTCATATACCAGAAATGATTGAAGCTACTGACTGAATGAAAGGAGCTGGCATCTCACTCTCTTTGAATCTTCTTTATCATGCTAAGAGGAGCAGGAAAAAGCAAAAAATTTCAGAATTGCACCTTGCAATGCGGAGAAATTACTGTTTGTGCATTTACAATATTCATTGATTTTTGCCATTGAAAAACGTCCAGAAATGATTGAAGCTACTGACTGAATGAAAGGAGCTGGCATCTCACTCTTTTTGAATCTTCTTTATCATGCTAAGAGGAGCAGGAAAAAGCAAAAAATTTCAGAATTGCACCTTGCAATGCGGAGAAATTACTGTTTGTGCATTTACAATATTCATTGATTTTTGCCATTGAAAAACGTCCAGAAATGATTGAAGCTACTGACTGAATGAAAGGAGCTGGCATCTCACTCTCTTTGAATCTTCTTTATCATGGTAAGAGGAGCAGGAAAAAGCAAAAAATTTCAGAATTGCAACTTGCAATGCGGAGAAATTACTGTTTGTGCATTTACAATATTCATTGATTTTTGCCATTGAAAAACGTCCAGAAATGATTGAAGCTACTGACTGAATGAAAGGAGCTGGCATCTCACTCTCTTTGAATCTTCTTTATCATGCTAAGAGGAGCAGGAAAAAGCAAAAAATTTCAGAATTGCACCTTGCAATGCGGAGAAATTACTGTTTGTGCATTTACAATATTCATTGATTTTTGCCATTGAAAAACGTCCAGAAATGATTGAAGCTACTGACTGAATGAAAGGAGCTGGCATCTCACTCTCTTTGAATCTTCTTTATCATGCTAAGAGGAGCAGGAAAAAGCAAAAAATTTCAGAATTGCAACTTGCAATGCGGAGAAATTACTGTTTGTGCATTTACAATATTCATTGATTTTTGCCATTGAAAAACATCATGTTATTCATATACCAGAAATGTTTGAAGCTACTGACTGAATGAAAGAAGCTGGCATCTCACTATCTTTGAATCTTCTTTATCATGCTAAGAGGAGCAGGAAAAAGCAAAAAATTTCAGAATTGCACCTTACAATGCGGAGAAATTACTGTTTGTGCATTTACAATATTCATTGATTTTTGCCATTGAAAAACGTCCAGAAATGATTGAAGCTACTGACTGAATGAAAGGAGCTGGCATCTCACTCTCTTTGAATCTTCTTTATCATGCTAAGAGGAGCAGGAAAAAGCAAAAAATTTCAGAATTGCACCTTGCAATGCGGAGAAATTACTGTTTGTGCATTTACAATATTCATTGATTTTTGCCATTGAAAGACGTCCAGAAATGTTTGAAGCTACTGACTGAATGAAAGGAGCTGGCATCTTACTCTCTTTGAATCTTCTTTATCATGCTAGGATTAGCAGGAAAAAGCAAAAAATTTCAGAATTGCACCTTGCAATGTGGAGATATTACTGTTTGTGCATTTACAATATTCATTGATTTTTGCCATTGAAAAACGTCCAGAAATGTTTGAAGCTACTGACTGAATGAAAGGAGCTGGCATCTCACTCTATTTGAATCTTCTTTATCATGCTAGGATTAGCAGGAAAAAGCAAAAAATTTCAGAATTGCACCTTGCAATGTGGAGATATTACTGTGTGTGCATTTACAATATTCATTGATTTTTGCCATTGAAAAACGTCCAGAAATGTTTATACCAGAAATGTTTGAAGCTACTGACTGAATGAAAGGAGCTGGCATCTCACTCTCTTTGAATCTTCTTTATCATGCTAAGAGGAGCAGGAAAAAGCAAAAAATTTCAGAATTGCACCTTGCAATGCGGAGAAATTACTGTTTGTGCATTTACAATATTCATTGATTTTTGCCATTGAAAAACGTCCAGAAATGATTGAAGCTACTGACTGAATGAAAGGAGCTGGCAACTCACTCTCTTTGAATCTTCTTTATCATGCTAAGAGGAGCAGGAAAAAGCAAAAAATTTCAGAATTGCACCTTGCAATGCGGAGAAATTACTGTTTGTGCATTTACAATATTCATTGATTTTTGCCATTGAAAAACATCATGTTATTCATATACCAGAAATGATTGAAGCTACTGACTGAATGAAAGGAGCTGGCATCTCACTCTCTTTGAATCTTCTTTATCATGCTAAGAGGAGCAGGAAAAAGCAAAAAATTTCAGAATTGCACCTTGCAATGCGGAGAAATTACTGTTTGTGCATTTACAATATTCATTGATTTTTGCCATTGAAAAACATCCAGAAATGATTGAAGCTACTGACTGAATGAAAGGAGCTGGCATCTCACTCTCTTTGAATCTTCTTTATCATGCTAAGAGGAGCAGGAAAAAGCAAAAAATTTCAGAATTGCACCTTGCAATGCGGAGAAATTACTGTTTGTGCATTTACAATATTCATTGATTTTTGCCATTGAAAAACGTCCAGAAATGATTGAAGCTACTGACTGAATGAAAGGAGCTGGCATCTCACTCTCTTTGAATCTTCTTTATCATGCTAAGAGGAGCAGGAAAAAGCAAAAAATTTCAGAATTGCAACTTGCAATGCGGAGAAATTACTGTTTGTGCATTTACAATATTCATTGATTTTTGCCATTGAAAAACATCATGTTATTCATATACCAGAAATGATTGAAGCTACTGACTGAATGAAAGGAGCTGGCATCTCACTCTCTTTGAATCTTCTTTATCATGCTAAGAGGAGCAGGAAAAAGCAAAAAATTTCAGAATTGCACCTTGCAATGCGGAGAAATTACTGTTTGTGCATTTACAATATTCATTGATTTTTGCCATTGAAAAACGTCCAGAAATGATTGAAGCTACTGACTGAATGAAAGGAGCTGGCATCTCACTCTCTTTGAATCTTCTTTATCATGCTAAGAGGAGCAGGAAAAAGCAAAAAATTTCAGAATTGCACCTTGCAATGCGGAGAAATTACTGTTTGTGCATTTACAATATTCATTGATTTTTGCCATTGAAAAACGTCCAGAAATGATTGAAGCTACTGACTGAATGAAAGGAGCTGGCATCTCACTCTCTTTGAATCTTCTTTATCATGCTAAGAGGAGCAGGAAAAAGCAAAAAATTTCAGAATTGCACCTTGCAATGCGGAGAAATTACTGTTTGTGCATTTACAATATTCATTGATTTTTGCCATTGAAAAACATCATGTTATTCATATCCCAGAAATGTTTGAAGCTACTGACTGAATGAAAGAAGCTGGCAACTCACTCTCTTTGAATCTTCTTTATCATGCTAAGAGGAGCAGGAAAAAGCAAAAAATTTCAGAATTGCACCTTGCAATGCGGAGAAATTACTGTTTGTGCATTTACAATATTCATTGATTTTTGCAATTGAAAAACGTCCAGAAATGATTGAAGCTACTGACTGAATGAAAGGAGCTGGCATCTCACTCTCTTTGAATCTTCTTTATCATGTTAAGAGGAGCAGGAAAAAGCAAAAAATTTCAGAATTGCACCTTGCAATGCGGAGAAATTACTGTTTGTGCATTTACAATATTCATTGATTTTTGCCATTGAAAAACGTCCAGAAATGATTGAAGCTACTGACTGAATGAAAGGAGCTGTTATCTCACTCTCTTTGAATCTTGTTTATCATGCTAAGAGGAGCAGGAAAAAGCAAAAAATTTCAGAATTGCACCTTGCAATGCGGAGAAATTACTGTTTGTGCATTTACAATATTCATTGATTTTTGCCATTGAAAAACATCATGTTATTCATATACCAGAAATGATTGAAGCTACTGACTGAATGAAAGGAGCTGGCATCTCACACTCTTTGAATCTTCTTTATCATGCTAAGAGGAGCAGGAAAAAGTAAAAAATTTCAGAATTGCACCTTGCAATGCGGAGAAATTACTGTTTGTGCATTTACAATATTCAATGATTTTTGCCATTGAAAAACGTCCAGAAATGATTGAAGCTACTGACTGAACGAAAGGAGCTGGCATCTCACTCTCTTTGAATCTTCTTTATCATGCTAAGAGGAGCAGGAAAAAGCAAAAAATTTCAGAATTGCACCTTGCAATGCGGAGAAATTACTGTTTGTGCATTTACAATATTCATTGATTTTTGCCATTGAAAAACGTCCAGAAATGATTGAAGCTACTGACTGAATGAAAGGAGCTGGCATCTCACTCTCTTTGAATCTTCTTTATCATGCTAAGAGGAGCAGGAAAAAGCAAAAAATTTCAGAATTGCACCTTGCAATGCGGAGAAATTACTGTTTGTGCATTTACAATATTCATTGATTTTTGCCATTGAAAAACATCATGTTATTCATATACCAGAAATGATTGAAGCTACTGACTGAATGAAAGGAGCTGGCATCTCACTCTCTTTGAATCTTCTTTATCATGCTAAGAGGAGCAGGAAAAAGCAAAAAATTTCAGAATTGCACCTTGCAATGCGGAGAAATTACTGTTTGTGCATTTACAATATTCATTGATTTTTGCCATTGAAAAACATCCAGAAATGATTGAAGCTACTGACTGAATGAAAGGAGCTGGCATCTCACTCTCTTTGAATCTTCTTTATCATGCTAAGAGGAGCAGGAAAAAGCAAAAAATTTCAGAATTGCACCTTGCAATGCGGAGAAATTACTGTTTGTGCATTTACAATATTCATTGATTTTTGCCATTGAAAAACGTCCAGAAATGATTGAAGCTACTGACTGAATGAAAGGAGCTGGCATCTCACTCTCTTTGAATCTTCTTTATCATGCTAAGAGGAGCAGGAAAAAGCAAAAAATTTCAGAATTGCAACTTGCAATGCGGAGAAATTACTGTTTGTGCATTTACAATATTCATTGATTTTTGCCATTGAAAAACATCATGTTATTCATATACCAGAAATGATTGAAGCTACTGACTGAATGAAAGGAGCTGGCATCTCACTCTCTTTGAATCTTCTTTATCATGCTAAGAGGAGCAGGAAAAAGCAAAAAATTTCAGAATTGCACCTTGCAATGCGGAGAAATTACTGTTTGTGCATTTACAATATTCATTGATTTTTGCCATTGAAAAACGTCCAGAAATGATTGAAGCTACTGACTGAATGAAAGGAGCTGGCATCTCACTCTCTTTGAATCTTCTTTATCATGCTAAGAGGAGCAGGAAAAAGCAAAAAATTTCAGAATTGCACCTTGCAATGCGGAGAAATTACTGTTTGTGCATTTACAATATTCATTGATTTTTGCCATTGAAAAACGTCCAGAAATGATTGAAGCTACTGACTGAATGAAAGGAGCTGGCATCTCACTCTCTTTGAATCTTCTTTATCATGCTAAGAGGAGCAGGAAAAAGCAAAAAATTTCAGAATTGCACCTTGCAATGCGGAGAAATTACTGTTTGTGCATTTACAATATTCATTGATTTTTGCCATTGAAAAACATCATGTTATTCATATCCCAGAAATGTTTGAAGCTACTGACTGAATGAAAGAAGCTGGCAACTCACTCTCTTTGAATCTTCTTTATCATGCTAAGAGGAGCAGGAAAAAGCAAAAAATTTCAGAATTGCACCTTGCAATGCGGAGAAATTACTGTTTGTGCATTTACAATATTCATTGATTTTTGCAATTGAAAAACGTCCAGAAATGATTGAAGCTACTGACTGAATGAAAGGAGCTGGCATCTCACTCTCTTTGAATCTTCTTTATCATGTTAAGAGGAGCAGGAAAAAGCAAAAAATTTCAGAATTGCACCTTGCAATGCGGAGAAATTACTGTTTGTGCATTTACAATATTCATTGATTTTTGCCATTGAAAAACGTCCAGAAATGATTGAAGCTACTGACTGAATGAAAGGAGCTGTTATCTCACTCTCTTTGAATCTTGTTTATCATGCTAAGAGGAGCAGGAAAAAGCAAAAAATTTCAGAATTGCACCTTGCAATGCGGAGAAATTACTGTTTGTGCATTTACAATATTCATTGATTTTTGCCATTGAAAAACATCATGTTATTCATATACCAGAAATGATTGAAGCTACTGACTGAATGAAAGGAGCTGGCATCTCACACTCTTTGAATCTTCTTTATCATGCTAAGAGGAGCAGGAAAAAGTAAAAAATTTCAGAATTGCACCTTGCAATGCGGAGAAATTACTGTTTGTGCATTTACAATATTCAATGATTTTTGCCATTGAAAAACGTCCAGAAATGATTGAAGCTACTGACTGAACGAAAGGAGCTGGCATCTCACTCTCTTTGAATCTTCTTTATCATGCTAAGAGGAGCAGGAAAAAGCAAAAAATTTCAGAATTGCACCTTGCAATGCGGAGAAATTACTGTTTGTGCATTTACAATATTCATTGATTTTTGCCATTGAAAAACATCATGTTATTCATATACCAGAAATGTTTGAAGCTACTGACTGAATGAAAGGAGCTGGCATCTCACTCTCTTTGAATCTTCTTCATAATGCTAAGAGGAGCAGGAAAAAGCAAAAAATTTCAGAATTGCACCTTGCAATGCGGAGAAATTACTGTTTGTGCATTTACAATATTCATTGATTTTTGCCATTGAAAAACGTCCAGAAATGATTGAAGCTACTGACTGAATGAAAGGAGCTGGCATCTCACTCTCTTTGAATCTTCTTTATCATGCTAAGATGAGCAGGAAAAAGCAAAAAATTTCAGAATTGCACCTTGCAATGCGGAGAAATTACTGTTTGTGCATTTACAATATTCATTGATTTTTGCCATTGAAAAACATCATGTTATTCATATACCAGAAATGTTTGAAGCTACTGACTGAATGAAAGGAGCTGGCATCTCACTCTCTTTGAATCTTCTTTATCATGCTAAGAGGAGCAGGAAAAAGCAAAAAATTTCAGAATTGCACCTTGCAATGCGGATAAATTACTGTTTGTGCATTTACAATATTCATTGATTTTTGCCATTGAAAAATGTCCAGAAATGATTGAAGCTACTGACTGAATGAAAGGAGCTGGCATCTCACTCTCTTTGAATCTTGTTTATCATGCTAAGAGGAGCAGGAAAAAGCAAAAAATTTCAGAATTGCACCTTGCAATGCGGAGAAATTACTGTTTGTGCATTTACAATATTCATTGATTTTTGCCATTGAAAAACGTCCAGAAATTATTGAAGCTACTGACTGAATGAAAGGAGCTGGCATCTCACTCTCTTTGAAACTTCTTTATCATGCTAAGAGGAGCAGGAAAAAGCAAAAATTTTCAGAATTGCACCTTGCAATGCGGAGAAATTACTGTTTGTGCATTTACAATATTCATTGATTTTTGCCATTGAAAAACGTCCAGAAATGATTGAAGCTACTGACTGAATGAAAGGAGCTGGCATCTCACTCTCTTTGAATCTTCTTTATCATGCTAAGAGGAGCAGGAAAAAGCAAAAAATTTCAGAATTGCACCTTGCAATGCGGAGAAATTACTGTTTGTGCATTTACAATATTCATTGATTTTTGCCATTGAAAAACATCATGTTATTCATATACCAGAAATGTTTGAAGCTACTGACTGAATGAAAGGAGCTGGCATCTCACTCTCTTTGAATCTTCTTTATCATGCTAAGAGGAGCAGGAAAAAGCAAAAAATTTCAGAATTGCACCTTGCAATGCGGAGAAATTACTGTTTGTGCATTTACAATATTCATTGATTTTTGCCATTGAAAAACATCATGTTATTCATATACCAGAAATGATTGAAGCTACTGACTGAATGAAAGGAGCTGGCATCTCACTCTCTTTGAATCTTCTTTATCATGCTAAGAGGAGCAGGATAAAGCAAAAAAATTCAGACTTGCACCTTGCAATGCGGAGAAATTACTGTTTGTGCATTTACAATATTCATTGATTTTTGCCATTGAAAAACATCATGTTATTCATATACCAGAAATGTTTGAAGCTACTGACTGAATGAAAGGAGCTGGCATCTCACTCTCTTTGAATCTTCTTTATCATGCTAATAGGAGCAGGAAAAAGCAAAAAATTTCAGACTTGCACTTTGCAATGCGGAGAAATTACTGTTTGTGCATTTACAATATTCATTGATTTTTGCCATTGAAAAACATCATGTTATTCATATACCAGAAATGTTTGAAGCTACTGACTGAATGAAAGGAGCTGGCATCTCACTCTCTTTGAATCTTCTTTATCATGCTAAGAGGAGCAGGAAAAAGCAAAAAATTTCAGAATTGCACCTTGCAATGCGGAGAAATTACTGTTTGTGCATTTACAATATTCATTGATTTTTGCCATTGAAAAACGTCCAGAAATGATTGAAGCTACTGACTGAATGAAAGGAGCTGGAATCTCACTCTCTCTGAATCTTCTTTATCATGCTAAGAGGAGCAGGAAAAAGCAAAAAATTTCAGAATTGCACCTTGCAATGCGGAGAAATTACAGTTTGTGCATTTACAATATTCATTGATTTTTGCCATTGAAAAACGTCCAGAAATGATTGAAGCTACTGACTGAATGAAAGGAGCTGGCATCTCACTCTCTTTGAATCTTCTTTATCATGCTAAGAGGAGCAGGAAAAAGCAAAAAATTTCAGAATTGCACCTTGCAATGCGGAGAAATTACTGTTTGTGCATTTACAATATTCGTTGATTTTTGCCATTGAAAAACGTCCAGAAATGATTGAAGCTACTGACTGAATGAAAGGAGCTGGCATCTCACTCTCTTTGAATCTTCTTTATCATGCTAAGAGGAGCAGGAAAAAGCAAAAAATTTCAGAATTGCACCTTGCAATGCGGAGAAATTACAGTTTGTGCATTTACAATATTCATTGATTTTTGCCATTGAAAAACGTCCAGAAATGATTGAAGCTACTGACTGAATGAAAGGAGCTGGCATCTCACTCTCTTTGAATCTTCTTTATCATGCTAAGAGGAGCAGGAAAAAGCAAAAAATTTCAGAATTGCACCTTGCAATGCGGAGAAATTACTGTTTGTGCATTTACAATATTCATTGATTTTTGCCATTGAAAAACATGTTATTCATATACCAGAAATGTTTGAAGCTCCTGACTGAATGAAAGGAGCTGGCACCTCACTCTCTTTGAATCTTCTTTATCATGCTAAGAGGAGCAGGAAAAAGCAAAAAATTTCAGAATTGCACCTTGCAATGCGGAGAAATTACTGTTTGTGCATTTACAATATTCATTGAATTTTGCCATTGAAAAACGTCCAGAAATGATTGAAGCTACTGACTGAATGAAAGGAGCTGGCATCTCACTCTCTTTGAATCTTCTTTATCATGCTAAGAGGAGCAGGAAAAAGCAAAAAATTTCAGAATTGCACCTTGCAATGCGGAGAAATTACTGTTTGTGCATTTACAATATTCATTGATTTTTGCCATTGAAAAATGTCCAGAAATGATTGAAGCTACTGACTGAATGAAAGGAGCTGGCATCTCACTCTCTTTGAATCTTCTTTATCATGCTAAGAGGAGCAGGAAAAAGCAAAAAATTTCAGAATTGCGCCTTGCAATGCGGAGAAATTACTGTTTGTGCATTTACAAAATTCATTGATTTTTGCCATTGAAAAACATCATGTTATTCATATACCAGAAATGATTGAAGCTACTGACTGAAGGAAAGGAGCTGGCATCTCACTCTCTTTGAATCTTCTTTATCATGCTAAGAGGAGCAGGAAAAAGCAAAAAATTTCAGAATTGCACCTTGCAATGCGGAGAAATTACTGTTTGTGCATTTACAATATTCATTGATTTTTGCCATTGAAAAACGTCCAGAAATGATTGAAGCTACTGACTGAATGAAAGGAGCTGGCATCTCACTCTCTTTGAATCTTCTTTATCATGCTAAGAGGAGCAGGAAAAAGTAAAAAATTTCAGAATTGCACCTTGCAATGCGGAGAAATTACTGTTTGTGCATTTACAATATTCAATGATTTTTGCCATTGAAAAACGTCCAGAAATGATTGAAGCTTCTGACTGAATGAAAGGAGCTGGCATCTCACTCTCTTTGAATCTTGTTTATCATGCTAAGAGGAGCAGGAAAAAGCAAAAAATTTCAGAATTGCACCTTGCAATGTGGAGAAATTACTGTTTGTGCATTTACAATATTCATTGATTTTTGCCATTGAAAAACGTCCAGAAATGATTGAAGCTACTGACTGAATGAAAGGAGCTGGCATCTCACTCTCTTTGAATCTTCTTTATCATGCTAAGAGGAGCAGGAAAAAGCAAAAAATTTCAGAATTGCACCTTGCAATGCGGAGAAATTACTGTTTGTGCATTTACAATATTCGTTGATTTTTGCCATTGAAAAACGTCCAGAAATGATTGAAGCTACTGACTGAATGAAAGGAGCTGGCATCTCACTCTCTTTGAATCTTCTTTATCATGCTAAGAGGAGCAGGAAAAAGCAAAAAATTTCAGAATTGCACCTTGCAATGCGGAGAAATTACAGTTTGTGCATTTACAATATTCATTGATTTTTGCCATTGAAAAACGTCCAGAAATGATTGAAGCTACTGACTGAATGAAAGGAGCTGGCATCTCACTCTCTTTGAATCTTCTTTATCATGCTAAGAGGAGCAGGAAAAAGCAAAAAATTTCAGAATTGCACCTTGCAATGCGGAGAAATTACTGTTTGTGCATTTACAATATTCATTGATTTTTGCCATTGAAAAACATGTTATTCATATACCAGAAATGTTTGAAGCTCCTGACTGAATGAAAGGAGCTGGCACCTCACTCTCTTTGAATCTTCTTTATCATGCTAAGAGGAGCAGGAAAAAGCAAAAAATTTCAGAATTGCACCTTGCAATGCGGAGAAATTACTGTTTGTGCATTTACAATATTCATTGATTTTTGCCATTGAAAAACGTCCAGAAATGATTGAAGCTACTGACTGAATGAAAGGAGCTGGCATCTCACTCTCTTTGAATCTTCTTTATCATGCTAAGAGGAGCAGGAAAAAGCAAAAAATTTCAGAATTGCACCTTGCAATGCGGAGAAATTACTGTTTGTGCATTTACAATATTCATTGATTTTTGCCATTGAAAAATGTCCAGAAATGATTGAAGCTACTGACTGAATGAAAGGAGCTGGCATCTCACTCTCTTTGAATCTTCTTTATCATGCTAAGAGGAGCAGGAAAAAGCAAAAAATTTCAGAATTGCGCCTTGCAATGCGGAGAAATTACTGTTTGTGCATTTACAAAATTCATTGATTTTTGCCATTGAAAAACATCATGTTATTCATATACCAGAAATGATTGAAGCTACTGACTGAAGGAAAGGAGCTGGCATCTCACTCTCTTTGAATCTTCTTTATCATGCTAAGAGGAGCAGGAAAAAGCAAAAAATTTCAGAATTGCACCTTGCAATGCGGAGAAATTACTGTTTGTGCATTTACAATATTCATTGATTTTTGCCATTGAAAAACGTCCAGAAATGATTGAAGCTACTGACTGAATGAAAGGAGCTGGCATCTCACTCTCTTTGAATCTTCTTTATCATGCTAAGAGGAGCAGGAAAAAGTAAAAAATTTCAGAATTGCACCTTGCAATGCGGAGAAATTACTGTTTGTGCATTTACAATATTCAATGATTTTTGCCATTGAAAAACGTCCAGAAATGATTGAAGCTACTGACTGAATGAAAGGAGCTGGCATCTCACTCTCTTTGAATCTTGTTTATCATGCTAAGAGGAGCAGGAAAAAGCAAAAAATTTCAGAATTGCACCTTGCAATGTGGAGAAATTACTGTTTGTGCATTTACAATATTCATTGATTTTTGCCATTGAAAAACGTCCAGAAATGATTGAAGCTACTGACTGAATGAAAGGAGCTGGCATCTCACTCTCTTTGAATCTTCTTTATCATGCTAAGTGGAGCAGGAAAAAGCAAAAAATTTCAGAATTGCACCTTGCAATGCGGAGAAATTACTGTTTGTGCATTTACAATATTCATTGATTTTTGCTATTGAAAAACATCATGTTATTCATATACCAGAAATGATTGAAGCTACTGACTGAATGAAAGGAGCTGGCATCTCACTCTCTTTGAATCTTCTTTATCATGCTAAGAGGAGCAGGAAAAAGCAAAAAATTTCAGAATTGCACCTTGCAATGCGGAGAAATTACAGTTTGTGCATTTACAATATTCATTGATTTTTGCCATTGAAAAACGTCCAGAAATGATTGAAGCTACTGACTGAATGAAAGGAGCTGGCATCTCACTCTCTTTGAATCTTCTTTATCATGCTAAGAGGAGCAGGAAAAAGCAAAAAATTTCAGAATTGCACCTTGCAATGCGGAGAAATTACTGTTTGTGCATTTACAATATTCATTGATTTTTGCCATTGAAAAACGTCCAGAAATGATTGAAGGTACTGACTGAATGAAAGGAGCTGGCATATCACTCTCTTTGAATCTTCTTTATCATGCTAAGAGGAGCAGGAAAAAGCAAAAAATTTCAGAATTGCACCTTGCAATGCGGAGAAATTACTGTTTGTGCATTTACAATATTCATTGATTTTTGCCATTGAAAAACGTCCAGAAATGATTGAAGCTACTGACTGAATGAAAGGAGCTGGCATCTCACTCTCTTTGAATCTTCTTTATCATGCTAAGAGGAGCAGGAAAAAGC
This sequence comes from Phyllobates terribilis, assembly GCF_046119375.1. Lineage (NCBI taxonomy): Eukaryota > Metazoa > Chordata > Amphibia > Anura > Dendrobatidae > Phyllobates > Phyllobates terribilis. Next base: position 25,577 of record NW_027365285.1, on the reverse strand, counting down.
AAAAAATTTCAGAATTGCACCTTGCAATGCGGAGAAATTACTGTTTGTGCATTTACAATATTCATTGATTTTTGCCATTGAAAAATGTCCAGAAATGATTGAAGCTACTGACTGAATGAAAGGAGCTGGCATCTCACTCTCTTTGAATCTTCTTTATCATGCTAAGAGGAGCAGGAAAAAGCAAAAAATTTCAGAATTGCGCCTTGCAATGCGGAGAAATTACTGTTTGTGCATTTACAAAATTCATTGATTTTTGCCATTGAAAAACATCATGTTATTCATATACCAGAAATGATTGAAGCTACTGACTGAAGGAAAGGAGCTGGCATCTCACTCTCTTTGAATCTTCTTTATCATGCTAAGAGGAGCAGGAAAAAGCAAAAAATTTCAGAATTGCACCTTGCAATGCGGAGAAATTACTGTTTGTGCATTTACAATATTCATTGATTTTTGCCATTGAAAAACATCCAGAAATGATTGTAGCTACTGACTGAATGAAAGGAGCTGGCATCTCACTCTCTTTGAATCTTCTTTATCATGCTAAGAGGAGCAGGAAAAAGCAAAAAATTTCAGAATTGCACCTTGCAATGCGGAGAAATTACTGTTTGTGCATTTACAATATTCATTGATTTTTGCGATTGAAAAACATCATGTTATTCATATACCAGAAATGATTGAAGCTACTGACTGAATGAAAGGAGCTGGCATCTCACTCTCTTTGAATCTTCTTTATCATACTAAGAGGAGCAGGAAAAAGTAAAAAATTTCAGAATTGCACCTTGCAATGCGGAGAAATTACTGTTTGTGCATTTACAATATTCAATGATTTTTGCCATTGAAAAACGTCCAGAAATGATTGAAGCTACTGACTGAATGAAAGGAGCTGGCATCTCACTCTCTTTGAATCTTGTTTATCATGCTAAGAGGAGCAGGAAAAAGCAAAAAATTTCAGAATTGCACCTTGCAATGCGGAGAAATTACTGTTTGTGCATTTACAATATTCATTGATTTTTGCCATTGAAAAACGTCCAGAAATGATTGAAGCTACTGACTGAATGAAAGGAGCTGGCATCTCACTCTCTTTGAATCTTCTTTATCATGCTAAGAGGAGCAGGAAAAAGCAAAAAATTTCAGAATTGCACCTTGCAATGCGGAGAAATTACTGTTTGTGCATTTACAATATTCATTGATTTTTGCCATTGAAAAACATCATGTTATTCATATACCAGAAATGATTGAAGCTACTGACTGAATGAAAGGAGCTGGCATCTCACTCTCTTTGAATCTTCTTTATCATGCTAAGAGGAGCAGGAAAAAGCAAAAAATTTCAGAATTGCACCTTGCAATGCGGAGAAATTACTGTTTGTGCATTTAGAATATTCATTGATTTTTGCCATTGAAAAACGTCCAGAAATGATTGAAGCTACTGACTGAATGAAAGGAGATGGCATCTCACTCTCTTTGAATCTTGTTTATCATGCTAAGAGGAGCAGGAAAAAGCAAAAAATTTCAGAATTGCACCTTGCAATGCGGAGAAATTACTGTTTGTGCATTTACAATATTCATTGATTTTTGCCATTGAAAAATGTCCAGAAATGATTGAAGCTACTGACTGAATGAAAGGAGCTGGCATCTCACTCTCTTTGAATCTTCTTTATCATGCTAAGAGGAGCAGGAAAAAGCAAAAAATTTCAGAATTGCACCTTGCAATGCGGAGAAATTACTGTTTGTGCATTTACAATATTCATTGATTTTTGCTATTGAAAAACATCATGTTATTCATATACCAGAAATGATTGAAGCTACTGACAGAATGAAAGGAGCTGGCATCTCACTCTCTTTGAATCTTCTTTATCATGCTAAGAGGAGCAGGAAAAAGCAAAAAATTTCAGAATTGCACCTTGCAATGCGGAGAAATTACAGTTTGTGCATTTACAATATTCATTGATTTTTGCCATTGAAAAACGTCCAGAAATGATTGAAGCTACTGACTGAATGAAAGGAGCTGGCATCTCACTCTCTTTGAATCTTCTTTATCATGCTAGGATTAGCAGGAAAAAGCAAAAAATTTCAGAATTGCACCTTGCAATGTGGAGATATTACTGTTTGTGCATTTACAATATTCATTGATTTTTGCCATTGAAAAACATGTTTTTCATATACCAGAAATGTTTGAAGCTACTGACTGAATGAAAGGAGCTGGCATCTCACTCTCTTTGAATCTTCTTTATCATGCTAGGATTAACAGGAAAAAGCAAAAAATTTCAGAATTTCACCTTGCAATGTGGAGATATTTCTGTTTGTGCATTTACAATATTCATTGATTTTTGCCATTGAAAAACATGTTTTTCATATACCAGAAATGTTTGAAGCTACTGACTGAATGAAAGGAGCTGGCATCTCACTCTCTTTGAATCTTCTTTATCATGCTAGGATTAACAGGAAAAAGCAAAAAATTTCAGAATTGCACCTTGCAATGTGGAGATATTACTGTTTGTGCATTTACAATATTCATTGATTTTTGCCATTAAAAAATGTCCAGAAATGATTGAAGCTACTGACTGAATGAAAGGAGCTGGCATCTCACTCTCTTTGAATCTTCTTTATCATGCTAGGATTAGCAGGAAAAAGCAAAAAATTTCAGAATTGCACCTTGCAATGTGGAGATATTACTGTTTGTGCATTTACAATATTCATTGATTTTTGCCATTGAAAAACATGTTTTTCATATACCAGAAATGTTTGAAGCTACTGACTGAATGAAAGGAGCTGGCATCTCACTCTCTTTGAATCTTCTTTATCATGCTAGGATTAACAGGAAAAAGCAAAAAATTTCAGAATTTCACCTTGCAATGTGGAGATATTACTGTTTGTGCATTTACAATATTCATTGATTTTTGCCATTGAAAAACATGTTTTTCATATACCAGAAATGTTTGAAGCTACTGACTGAATGAAAGGAGCTGGCATCTCACTCTCTTTGAATCTTCTTTATCATGCTAGGATTAACAGGAAAAAGCAAAAAATTTCAGAATTGCACCTTGCAATGTGGAGATATTACTGTTTGTGCATTTACAATATTCATTGATTTTTGCCATTGAAAAACGTCCAGAAATGTTTGAAACTACTGACTGAATGAAAGGAGCTGGCATCTCACTCTCTTTGAATCTTCTTTATCATGCTAGGATTAGCAGGAAAAAGCAAAAAATTTCAGAATTGCACCTTGCAATGTGGAGATATTACTGTTTGTGCATTTACAATATTCATTGATTTTTGCCATTGAAAAACATGTTTTTCATAAACCAGAAATGTTTGAAGCTACTGACTGAATGAAAGGAGCTGGCATCTCACTCTCTTTAAATCTTCTTTATCATGCTAGGATTAGCAGGAAAAAGCAAAAAATTTCAGAATTGCACCTTGCAATGTGGAGATATTACTGTTTGTGCATTTACAATATTCATTGATTTTTGCCATTGAAAAACGTTTTTCATATACCAGAAATGTTTGAAGCTACTGACTGAATGAAAGGAGCTGGCATCTCACTCTCTTTGAATCTTCTTTATCATGCTAGGATTAACAGGAAAAAGCAAAAAATTTCAGAATTGCACCTTGCAATGTGGAGATATTACTGTTTGTGCATTTACAATATTCATTGATTTTTGCCATTGAAAAACGTCCAGAAATGTTTGAAGCTACTGACTGAATGAAAGGAGCTGGCATCTCACTCTCTTTGAATCTTCTTTATCATGCTAGGATTAACAGGAAAAAGCTAAAAATTTCAGAATTGCACCTTGCAATGTGGAGATATTACTGTTTGTGCATTTACAATATTCATTGATTTTTGCCATTGAAAAACATGTTTTTCATATACCAGAAATGTTTGAAGCTACTGACTGAATGAAAGGAGCTGGCATCTCACTCTCTTTGAATCTTCTTTATCATGCTAGGATTAGCAGGAAAAAGCAAAAAATTTCAGAATTGCACCTTGCAATGTGGAGATATTACTGTTTGTGCATTTACAATATTCATTGATTTTTGCCATTGAAAAACATGTGTTTTTCATATACCAGAAATGTTTGAAGCTACTGACTGAATGAAAGGAGCTGGCATCTCACTCTCTTTGAATCTTCTTTATCATGCTAGGATTAGCAGGAAAAAGCAAAAAATTTCAGAATTGCACCTTGCAATGTGGAGATATTACTGTTTGTGCATTTACAATATTCATTGATTTTTGCCATTGAAAAACATGTTTTTCATATACCAGAAATGTTTGAAGCTACTGACTGAATGAAAGGAGCTGGCATCTCACTCTCTTTGAATCTTCTTTATCATGCTAGGATTAACAGGAAAAAGCAAAAAATTTCAGAATTGCACCTTGCAATGTGGAGATATTACTGTTTGTGCATTTACAATATTCATTGATTTTTGCCATTGAAAAACATGTTTTTCATATACCAGAAATGTTTGAAGCTACTGACTGAATGAAAGGAGCTGGCATCTCACTCTCTTTGAATCTTCTTTATCATGCTAGGATTAACAGGAAAAAGCAAAAAATTTCAGAATTGCACCTTGCAATGTGGAGATATTACTGTTTGTGCATTTACAATATTCATTGATTTTTGCCATTGAAAAACGTCCAGAAATGTTTGAAGCTACTGACTGAATGAAAGGAGCTGGCATCTCACTCTCTTTGAATCTTCTTTATCATGCTAGGATTAACAGGAAAAAGCAAAAAATTTCAGAATTGCACCTTGCAATGTGGAGATATTACTGTTTGTGCATTTACAATATTCATTGATTTTTGCCATTGAAAAACATGTTTTTCATATACCAGAAATGTTTGAAGCTACTGACTGAATGAAAGGAGCTGGCATCTCACTCTCTTTGAATCTTCTTTATCATGCTAGGATTAACAGGAAAAAGCAAAAAATTTCAGAATTGCACCTTGCAATGTGGAGATATTACTGTTTGTGCATTTACAATATTCATTGATTTTTGCCATTGAAAAACGTCCAGAAATGTTTGAAGCTACTGACTGAATGAAAGGAGCTGGCATCTCACTCTCTTTGAATCTTCTTTATCATGCTAGGATTAACAGGAAAAAGCAAAAAATTTCAGAATTGCACCTTGCAATGTGGAGATATTACTGTTTGTGCATTTACAATATTCATTGATTTTTGCCATTGAAAAACGTCCAGAAATGTTTGAAGCTACTGACTGAATGAAAGGAGCTGGCATCTCACTCTCTTTGAATCTTCTTTATCATGCTAGGATTAGCAGGAAAAAGCAAAAAATTTCAGAATTGCACCTTGCAATGTGGAGATATTACTGTTTGTGCATTTACAATATTCATTGATTTTTGCCATTGAAAAACATGTTTTTCATATACCAGAAATGTTTGAAGCTACTGACTGAATGAAAGGAGCTGGCATCTCACTCCCTTTGAATCTTCTTTATCATGCTAGGATTAGCAGGAAAAAGCAAAAAATTTCAGAATTGCACCTTGCAATGTGGAGATATTACTGTTTGTGCATTTACAATATTCATTGATTTTTGCCATTGAAAAACATGTTTTTCATATACCAGAAATGTTTGAAGCTACTGACTGAATGAAAGGAGCTGGCATGTCACTCTCTTTGAATCTTCTTTATCATGCTAGGATTAACAGGAAAAAGCAAAAAATTTCAGAATTGCACCTTGCAATGTGGAGATATTACTGTTTGTGCATTTACAATATTCATTGATTTTTGCCATTGAAAAACATGTTTTTCATATACCAGAAATGTTTGAAGCTACTGACTGAATGAAAGGAGCTGGCATCTCACTCTCTTTGAATCTTCTTTATCATGCTAGGATTAACAGGAAAAAGCAAAAAATTTCAGAATTGCACCTTGCAATGTGGAGATATTACTGTTTGTGCATTTACAATATTCATTGATTTTTGCCATTGAAAAACGTCCAGAAATGTTTGAAGCTACTGACTGAATGAAAGGAGCTGGCATCTCACTCTCTTTGAATCTTCTTTATCATGCTAGGATTAGCAGGAAAAAGCAAAAAATTTCAGAATTGCACCTTGCAATGTGGAGATATTACTGTTTGTGCATTTACAATATTCATTGATTTTTGCCATTGAAAAACATGTTTTTCATATACCAGAAATGTTTGAAGCTACTGACTGAATGAAAGGAGCTGGCATGTCACTCTCTTTGAATCTTCTTTATCATGCTAGGATTAACAGGAAAAAGCAAAAAATTTCAGAATTGCACCTTGCAATGTGGAGATATTACTGTTTGTGCATTTACAATATTCATTGATTTTTGCCATTGAAAAACATGTTTTTCATATACCAGAAATGTTTGAAGCTACTGACTGAATGAAAGGAGCTGGCATCTCACTCTCTTTGAATCTTCTTTATCATGCTAGGATTAACAGGAAAAAGCAAAAAATTTCAGAATTGCACCTTGCAATGTGGAGATATTACTGTTTGTGCATTTACAATATTCATTGATTTTTGCCATTGAAAAACGTCCAGAAATGTTTGAAGCTACTGACTGAATGAAAGGAGCTGGCATCTCACTCTCTTTGAATCTTCTTTACCATGCTAGGATTAACAGGAAAAAGCAAAAAATTTCAGAATTGCACCTTGCAATGTGGAGATATTACTGTTTGTGCATTTACAATATTCATTGATTTTTGCCATTGAAAAACGTCCAGAAATGTTTGAAGCTACTGACTGAATGAAAGGAGCTGGCATCTCACTCTCTTTGAATCTTCTTTATCATGCTAGGATTAGCAGGAAAAAGCAAAAAATTTCAGAATTGCACCTTGCAATGTGGAGATATTACTGTTTGTGCATTTACAATATTCATTGGTTTTTGCCATTGAAAAACATGTTTTTCATATACCAGAAATGTTTGAAGCTACTGACTGAATGAAAGGAGCTGGCATCTCACTCTCTTTGAATCTTCTTTATCATGCTAGGATTAGCAGGAAAAAGCAAAAAATTTCAGAATTGCACCTTGCAATGTGGAGATATTACTGTTTGTGCATTTACAATATTCATTGATTTTTGCCATTGAAAAACATGTTTTTCATATACCAGAAATGTTTGAAGCTACTGACTGAATGAAAGGAGCTGGCATCTCACTCTCTTTGAATCTTCTTTATTATGCTAGGATTAACAGGAAAAAGCAAAAAATTTCAGAATTGCACCTTGCAATGTGGAGATATTACTGTTTGTGCATTTACAATATTCATTGATTTTTGCCATTGAAAAACGTCCAGAAATGTTTGAAGCTACTGACTGAATGAAAGGAGCTGGCATCTCACTCTCTTTGAATCTTCTTTATCATGCTAGGATTAACAGGAAAAAGCTAAAAATTTCAGAATTGCACCTTGCAATGTGGAGATATTACTGTTTGTGCATTTACAATATTCATTGATTTTTGCCATTGAAAAACATGTTTTTCATATACCAGAAATGTTTGAAGCTACTGACTGAATGAAAGGAGCTGGCATCTCACTCTCTTTGAATCTTCTTTATCATGCTAGGATTAGCAGGAAAAAGCAAAGAATTTCAGAATTGCACCTTGCAATGTGGAGATATTACTGTTTGTGCATTTACAATATTCATTGATTTTTGCCATTGAAAAACATGTTTTTCATATACCAGAAATGTTTGAAGCTACTGACTGAATGAAAGGAGCTGGCATCTCACTCTCTTTGAATCTTCTTTATCATGCTAAGAGGAGCAGGAAAAAGCAAAAAATTTCAGAATTGCACCTTGCAATGTGGAGAAATTACTGTTTGTGCATTTACAATATTCATTGATTTTTGCCATTGAAAAACGTCCAGAAATGATTGAAGCTACTGACTGAATGAAAGGAGCTGTCATCTCACTCTCTTTGAATCTTCTTTATCATGCTAAGAGGAGCAGGAAAAAGCAAAAAATTTCAGAATTGCACCTTGCAATGCGGAGAAATTACTGTTTGTGCATTTACAATATTCATTGATTTTTGCCATTGAAAAATGTCCAGAAATGATTGAAGCTACTGACTGAATGAAAGGAGCTGGCATCTCACTCTCTTTGAATCTTCTTTATCATGCTAGGATTAGCAGGAAAAAGCAAAAAATTTCAGAATTGCACCTTGCAATGTGGAGATATTACTGTTTGTGCATTTACAATATTCATTGATTTTTGCCATTGAAAAACATGTTTTTCATATACCAGAAATGTTTGAAGCTACTGACTGAATGAAAGGAGCTGGCATCTCACTCTCTTTGAATCTTCTTTATCATGCTAGGATTAACAGGAAAAAGCAAAAAATTTCAGAATTTCACCTTGCAATGTGGAGATATTACTGTTTGTGCATTTACAATATTCATTGATTTTTGCCATTGAAAAACATGTTTTTCATATACCAGAAATGTTTGAAGCTACTGACTGAATGAAAGGAGCTGGCATCTCACTCTCTTTGAATCTTCTTTATCATGCTAGGATTAACAGGAAAAAGCAAAAAATTTCAGAATTGCACCTTGCAATTTGGAGATATTACTGTTTGTGCATTTACAATATTCATTGATTTTTGCCATTGAAAAACGTCCAGAAATGTTTGAAGCTACTGACTGAATGAAAGGAGCTGGCATCTCACTCTCTTTGAATCTTCTTTATCATGCTAGGATTAGCAGGAAAAAGCAAAAAATTTCAGAATTGCACCTTGCAATGTGGAGATATTACTGTTTGTGCATTTAAAATATTCATTGATTTTTGCCATTGAAAAACATGTTTTTCATATACCAGAAATGTTTGAAGCTACTGACTGAATGAAAGGAGCTGGCATCTCACTCTCTTTGAATCTTCTTTATCATGCTAGGATTAACAGGAAAAAGCAAAAAATTTCAGAATTGCACCTTGCAATGTGGAGATATTACTGTTTGTGCATTTACAATATTCATTGATTTTTGCCATTGAAAAACATGTTTTTCATATACCAGAAATGTTTGAAGCTACTGACTGAATGAAAGGAGCTGGCATCTCACTCTCTTTGAATCTTCTTTATCATGCTAGGATTAACAGGAAAAAGCAAAAAATTTCAGAATTGCACCTTGCAATGTGGAGATATTACTGTTTGTGCATTTACAATATTCATTGATTTTTGCCATTGAAAAACGTCCAGAAATGTTTGAAGCTACTGACTGAATGAAAGGAGCTGGCATCTCACTCTCTTTGAATCTTCTTTATCATGCTAGGATTAACAGGAAAAAGCAAAAAATTTCAGAATTGCACCTTGCAATGTGGAGATATTACTGTTTGTGCATTTACAATATTCATTGATTTTTGCCATTGAAAAACGTCCAGAAATGTTTGAAGCTACTGACTGAATGAAAGGAGCTGGCATCTCACTCTCTTTGAATCTTCTTTATCATGCTAGGATTAGCAGGAAAAAGCAAAAAATTTCAGAATTGCACCTTGCAATGTGGAGATATTACTGTTTGTGCATTTACAATATTCATTGATTTTTGCCATTGAAAAACATGTTTTTCATATACCAGAAATGTTTGAAGCTACTGACTGAATGAAAGGAGCTGGCATCTCACTCTCTTTGAATCTTCTTTATCATGCTAGGATTAGCAGGAAAAAGCAAAAAATTTCAGAATTGCACCTTGCAATGTGGAGATATTACTGTTTGTGCATTTACAATATTCATTGATTTTTGCCATTGAAAAACATGTTTTTCATATACCAGAAATGTTTGAAGCTACTGACTGAATGAAAGGAGCTGGCATCTCACTCTCTTTGAATCTTCTTTATCATGCTAGGATTAACAGGAAAAAGCAAAAAATTTCAGAATTGCACCTTGCAATGTGGAGATATTACTGTTTGTGCATTTACAATATTCATTGATTTTTGCCATTGAAAAACGTCCAGAAATGTTTGAAGCTACTGACTGAATGAAAGGAGCTGTCATCTCACTCTCTTTGAATCTTCTTTATCATGCTAAGAGGAGCAGGAAAAAGCAAAAAATTTCAGAATTGCACCTTGCAATGCGGAGAAATTACTGTTTGTGCATTTACAATATTCATTGATTTTTGCCATTGAAAAATGTCCAGAAATGATTGAAGCTACTGACTGAATGAAAGGAGCTGGCATCTCACTCTCTTTGAATCTTCTTTATCATGCTAGGATTAGCAGGAAAAAGCAAAAAATTTCAGAATTGCACCTTGCAATGTGGAGATATTACTGTTTGTGCATTTACAATATTCATTGATTTTTGCCATTGAAAAACATGTTTTTCATATACCAGAAATGTTTGAAGCTACTGACTGAATGAAAGGAGCTGGCATCTCACTCTCTTTGAATCTTCTTTATCATGCTAGGATTAACAGGAAAAAGCAAAAAATTTCAGAATTTCACCTTGCAATGTGGAGATATTACTGTTTGTGCATTTACAATATTCATTGATTTTTGCCATTGAAAAACATGTTTTTCATATACCAGAAATGTTTGAAGCTACTGACTGAATGAAAGGAGCTGGCATCTCACTCTCTTTGAATCTTCTTTATCATGCTAGGATTAACAGGAAAAAGCAAAAAATTTCAGAATTGCACCTTGCAATGTGGAGATATTACTGTTTGTGCATTTACAATATTCATTGATTTTTGCCATTGAAAAACGTCCAGAAATGTTTGAAGCTACTGACTGAATGAAAGGAGCTGGCATCTCACTCTCTTTGAATCTTCTTTATCATGCTAGGATTAGCAGGAAAAAGCAAAAAATTTCAGAATTGCACCTTGCAATGTGGAGATATTACTGTTTGTGCATTTACAATATTCATTGATTTTTGCCATTGAAAAACATGTTTTTCATATACCAGAAATGTTTGAAGCTACTGACTGAATGAAAGGAGCTGGCATCTCACTCTCTTTGAATCTTCTTTATCATGCTAGGATTAGCAGGAAAAAGCAAAAAATTTCAGAATTGCACCTTGCAATGTGGAGATATTACTGTTTGTGCATTTACAATATTCATTGATTTTTGCCATTGAAAAACGTTTTTCATATACCAGAAATGTTTGAAGCTACTGACTGAATGAAAGGAGCTGGCATCTCACTCTCTTTGAATCTTGTTTATCATGCTAGGATTAACAGGAAAAAGCAAAAAATTTCAGAATTGCACCTTGCAATGTGGAGATATTACTGTTTGTGCATTTACAATATTCATTGATTTTTGCCATTGAAAAACGTCCAGAAATGTTTGAAGCTACTGACTGAATGAAAGGAGCTGGCATCTCACTCTCTTTGAATCTTCTTTATCATGCTAGGATTAACAGGAAAAAGCTAAAAATTTCAGAATTGCACCTTGCAATGTGGAGATATTACTGTTTGTGCATTTACAATATTCATTGATTTTTGCCATTGAAAAACATGTTTTTCATATACCAGAAATGTTTGAAGCTACTGACTGAATGAAAGGAGCTGGCATCTCACTCTCTTTGAATCTTCTTTATCATGCTAGGATTAGCAGGAAAAAGCAAAAAATTTCAGAATTGCACCTTGCAATGTGGAGATATTACTGTTTGTGCATTTACAATATTCATTGATTTTTGCCATTGAAAAACGTGTTTTTCATATACCAGAAATGTTTGAAGCTACTGACTGAATGAAAGGAGCTGGCATCTCACTCTCTTTGAATCTTCTTTATCATGCTAGGATTAGCAGGAAAAAGCAAAAAATTTCAGAATTGCACCTTGCAATGTGGAGATATTACTGTTTGTGCATTTACAATATTCATTGATTTTTGCCATTGAAAAACATGTTTTTCATATACCAGAAATGTTTGAAGCTACTGACTGAATGAAAGGAGCTGGCATCTCACTCTCTTTGAATCTTCTTTATCATGCTAGGATTAACAGGAAAAAGCAAAAAATTTCAGAATTGCACCTTGCAATGTGGAGATATTACTGTTTGTGCATTTACAATATTCATTGATTTTTGCCATTGAAAAACGTCCAGAAATGTTTGAAGCTACTGACTGAATGAAAGGAGCTGGCATCTCACTTTCTTTGAATCTTCTTTATCATGCTAGGATTAACAGGAAAAAGCAAAAAATTTCAGAATTGCACCTTGCAATGTGGAGATATTACTGTTTGTGCATTTACAATATTCATTGATTTTTGCCATTGAAAAACATGTTTTTCATATACCAGAAATGTTTGAAGCTACTGACTGAATGAAAGGAGCTGGCATCTCACTCTCTTTGAATCTTTATCATGCTAGGATTAACAGGAAAAAGCAAAAAATTTCAGAATTGCACCTTGCAATGTGGAGATATTACTGTTTGTGCATTTACAATATTCATTGATTTTTGCCATTGAAAAACGTCCAGAAATGTTTGAAGCTACTGACTGAATGAAAGGAGCTGGCATCTCACTCTCTTTGAATCTTCTTTATCATGCTAGGATTAACAGGAAAAAGCAAAAAATTTCAGAATTGCACCTTGCAATGTGGAGATATTACTGTTTGTGCATTTACAATATTCATTGATTTTTGCCATTGAAAAACGTCCAGAAATGTTTGAAGCTACTGACTGAATGAAAGGAGCTGGCATCTCACTCTCTTTGAATCTTCTTTATCATGCTAGGATTAGCAGGAAAAAGCAAAAAATTTCAGAATTGCACCTTGCAATGCGGAGAAATTACTGTTTGTGCATTTACAATATTCATTGATTTTTGCCATTGAAAAACGTCCAGAAATGATTGAAGCTACTGACTGAATGAAAGGAGCTGTCATCTCACTCTCTTTGAATCTTCTTTATCATGCTAAGAGGAGCAGGAAAAAGCAAAAAATTTCAGAATTGCACCTTGCAATGCGGAGAAATTACTGTTTGTGCATTTACAATATTCATTGATTTTTGCCATTGAAAAATGTCCAGAAATGATTGAAGCTACTGACTGAATGAAAGGAGCTGGCATCTCACTCTCTTTGAATCTTCTTTATCATGCTAGGATTAGCAGGAAAAAGCAAAAAATTTCAGAATTGCACCTTGCAATGTGGAGATATTACTGTTTGTGCATTTACAATATTCATTGATTTTTGCCATTGAAAAACATGTTTTTCATATACCAGAAATGTTTGAAGCTACTGACTGAATGAAAGGAGCTGGCATCTCACTCTCTTTGAATCTTCTTTATCATGCTAGGATTAACAGGAAAAAGCAAAAAATTTCAGAATTTCACCTTGCAATGTGGAGATATTACTGTTTGTGCATTTACAATATTCATTGATTTTTGCCATTGAAAAACATGTTTTTCATATACCAGAAATGTTTGAAGCTACTGACTGAATGAAAGGAGCTGGCATCTCACTCTCTTTGAATCTTCTTTATCATGCTAGGATTAACAGGAAAAAGCAAAAAATTTCAGAATTGCACCTTGCAATGTGGAGATATTACTGTTTGTGCATTTACAATATTCATTGATTTTTGCCATTGAAAAACGTCCAGAAATGTTTGAAGCTACTGACTGAATGAAAGGAGCTGGCATCTCACTCTCTTTGAATCTTCTTTATCATGCTAGGATTAGCAGGAAAAAGCAAAAAATTTCAGAATTGCACCTTGCAATGTGGAGATATTACTGTTTGTGCATTTACAATATTCATTGATTTTTGCCATTGAAAAACATGTTTTTCATATACCAGAAATGTTTGAAGCTACTGACTGAATGAAAGGAGCTGGCATCTCACTCTCTTTGAATCTTCTTTATCATGCTAGGATTAGCAGGAAAAAGCAAAAAATTTCAGAATTGCACCTTGCAATGTGGAGATATTACTGTTTGTGCATTTACAATATTCATTGATTTTTGCCATTGAAAAACGTTTTTCATATACCAGAAATGTTTGAAGCTACTGACTGAATGAAAGGAGCTGGCATCTCACTCTCTTTGAATCTTGTTTATCATGCTAGGATTAACAGGAAAAAGCAAAAAATTTCAGAATTGCACCTTGCAATGTGGAGATATTACTGTTTGTGCATTTACAATATTCATTGATTTTTGACATTGAAAAACGTCCAGAAATGTTTGAAGCTACTGACTGAATGAAAGGAGCTGGCATCTCACTCTCTTTGAATCTTCTTTATCATGCTAGGATTAACAGGAAAAAGCTAAAAATTTCAGAATTGCACCTTGCAATGTGGAGATATTACTGTTTGTGCATTTACAATATTCATTGATTTTTGCCATTGAAAAACATGTTTTTCATATACCAGAAATGTTTGAAGCTACTGACTGAATGAAAGGAGCTGGCATCTCACTCTCTTTGAATCTTCTTTATCATGCTAGGATTAGCAGGAAAAAGCAAAAAATTTCAGAATTGCACCTTGCAATGTGGAGATATTACTGTTTGTGCATTTACAATATTCATTGATTTTTGCCATTGAAAAACATGTGTTTTTCATATACCAGAAATGTTTGAAGCTACTGACTGAATGAAAGGAGCTGGCATCTCACTCTCTTTGAATCTTCTTTATCATGCTAGGATTAGCAGGAAAAAGCAAAAAATTTCAGAATTGCACCTTGCAATGTGGAGATATTACTGTTTGTGCATTTACAATATTCATTGATTTTTGCCATTGAAAAACATGTTTTTCATATACCAGAAATGTTTGAAGCTACTGACTGAATGAAAGGAGCTGGCATGTCACTCTCTTTGAATCTTCTTTATCATGCTAGGATTAACAGGAAAAAGCAAAAAATTTCAGAATTGCACCTTGCAATGTGGAGATATTACTGTTTGTGCATTTACAATATTCATTGATTTTTGCCATTGAAAAACGTCCAGAAATGTTTGAAGCTACTGACTGAATGAAAGGAGCTGGCATCTCACTCTCTTTGAATCTTCTTTATCATGGTAGGATTAGCAGGAAAAAGCAAAAAATTTCAGAATTGCACCTTGCAATGTGGAGATATTACTGTTTGTGCATTTACAATATTCATTGATTTTTGCCATTGAAAAACATGTTTTTCATATACCAGAAATGTTTGAAGCTACTGACTGAATGAAAGGAGCTGGCATCTCACTCTCTTTGAATCTTCTTTATCATGCTAGGATTAACAGGAAAAAGCAAAAAATTTCAGAATTGCACCTTGCAATGTGGAGATATTACTGTTTGTGCATTTACAATATTCATTGATTTTTGCCATTGAAAAACGTCCAGAAATGTTTGAAGCTACTGACTGAATGAAAGGAGCTGGCATCTCACTCTCTTTGAATCTTCTTTATCATGCTAGGATTAACAGGAAAAAGCTAAAAATTTCAGAATTGCACCTTGCAATGTGGAGATATTACTGTTTGTGCATTTACAATATTCATTGATTTTTGCCATTGAAAAACATGTTTTTCATATACCAGAAATGTTTGAAGCTACTGACTGAATGAAAGGAGCTGGCATCTCACTCTCTTTGAATCTTCTTTATCATGCTAGGATTAGCAGGAAAAAGCGAAGAATTTCAGAATTGCACCTTGCAATGTGGAGATATTACTGTTTGTGCATTTACAATATTCATTGATTTTTGCCATTGAAAAACATGTTTTTCATATACCAGAAATGTTTGAAGCTACTGACTGAATGAAAGGAGCTGGCATCTCACTCTCTTTGAATCTTCTTTATCATGCTAAGAGGAGCAGGAAAAAGCAAAAAATTTCAGAATTGCACCTTGCAATGCGGAGAAATTACTGTTTGTGCATTTACAATATTCATTGATTTTTGCCATTGAAAAACGTCCAGAAATGATTGAAGCTACTGACTGAATGAAAGGAGCTGTCATCTCACTCTCTTTGAATCTTCTTTATCATGCTAAGAGGAGCAGGAAAAAGCAAAAAATTTCAGAATTGCACCTTGCAATGCGGAGAAATTACTGTTTGTGCATTTACAATATTCATTGATTTTTGCCATTGAAAAATGTCCAGAAATGATTGAAGCTACTGACTGAATGAAAGGAGCTGGCATCTCACTCTCTTTGAATCTTCTTTATCATGCTAGGATTAGCAGGAAAAAGCAAAAAATTTCAGAATTGCACCTTGCAATGTGGAGATATTACTGTTTGTGCATTTACAATATTCATTGATTTTTGCCATTGAAAAACATGTTTTTCATATACCAGAAATGTTTGAAGCTACTGACTGAATGAAAGGAGCTGGCATCTCACTCTCTTTGAATCTTCTTTATCATGCTAGGATTAACAGGAAAAAGCAAAAAATTTCAGAATTTCACCTTGCAATGTGGAGATATTACTGTTTGTGCATTTACAATATTCATTGATTTTTGCCATTGAAAAACATGTTTTTCATATACCAGAAATGTTTGAAGCTACTGACTGAATGAAAGGAGCTGGCATCTCACTCTCTTTGAATCTTCTTTATCATGCTAGGATTAACAGGAAAAAGCAAAAAATTTCAGAATTGCACCTTGCAATGTGGAGATATTACTGTTTGTGCATTTACAATATTCATTGATTTTTGCCATTGAAAAACGTCCAGAAATGTTTGAAGCTACTGACTGAATGAAAGGAGCTGGCATCTCACTCTCTTTGAATCTTCTTTATCATGCTAGGATTAGCAGGAAAAAGCAAAAAATTTCAGAATTGCACCTTGCAATGTGGAGATATTACTGTTTGTGCATTTACAATATTCATTGATTTTTGCCATTGAAAAACATGTTTTTCATATACCAGAAATGTTTGAAGCTACTGACTGAATGAAAGGAGCTGGCATCTCACTCTCTTTGAATCTTCTTTATCATGCTAGGATTAGCAGGAAAAAGCAAAAAATTTCAGAATTGCACCTTGCAATGTGGAGATATTACTGTTTGTGCATTTACAATATTCATTGATTTTTGCCATTGAAAAACGTTTTTCATATACCAGAAATGTTTGAAGCTACTGACTGAATGAAAGGAGCTGGCATCTCACTCTCTTTGAATCTTGTTTATCATGCTAGGATTAACAGGAAAAAGCAAAAAATTTCAGAATTGCACCTTGCAATGTGGAGATATTACTGTTTGTGCATTTACAATATTCATTGATTTTTGACATTGAAAAACGTCCAGAAATGTTTGAAGCTACTGACTGAATGAAAGGAGCTGGCATCTCACTCTCTTTGAATCTTCTTTATCATGCTAGGATTAACAGGAAAAAGCTAAAAATTTCAGAATTGCACCTTGCAATGTGGAGATATTACTGTTTGTGCATTTACAATATTCATTGATTTTTGCCATTGAAAAACATGTTTTTCATATACCAGAAATGTTTGAAGCTACTGACTGAATGAAAGGAGCTGGCATCTCACTCTCTTTGAATCTTCTTTATCATGCTAGGATTAGCAGGAAAAAGCAAAAAATTTCAGAATTGCACCTTGCAATGTGGAGATATTACTGTTTGTGCATTTACAATATTCATTGATTTTTGCCATTGAAAAACATGTGTTTTTCATATACCAGAAATGTTTGAAGCTACTGACTGAATGAAAGGAGCTGGCATCTCACTCTCTTTGAATCTTCTTTATCATGCTAGGATTAGCAGGAAAAAGCAAAAAATTTCAGAATTGCACCTTGCAATGTGGAGATATTACTGTTTGTGCATTTACAATATTCATTGATTTTTGCCATTGAAAAACATGTTTTTCATATACCAGAAATGTTTGAAGCTACTGACTGAATGAAAGGAGCTGGCATCTCACTCTCTTTGAATCTTCTTTATCATGCTAGGATTAACAGGAAAAAGCAAAAAATTTCAGAATTGCACCTTGCAATGTGGAGATATTACTGTTTGTGCATTTACAATATTCATTGATTTTTGCCATTGAAAAACGTCCAGAAATGTTTGAAGCTACTGACTGAATGAAAGGAGCTGGCATCTCACTCTCTTTGAATCTTCTTTATCATGCTAGGATTAGCAGGAAAAAGCAAAAAATTTCAGAATTGCACCTTGCAATGTGGAGATATTACTGTTTGTGCATTTACAATATTCATTGATTTTTGCCATTGAAAAACATGTTTTTCATATACCAGAAATGTTTGAAGCTACTGACTGAATGAAAGGAGCTGGCATCTCACTCTCTTTGAATCTTCTTTATCATGCTAGGATTAACAGGAAAAAGCAAAAAATTTCAGAATTGCACCTTGCAATGTGGAGATATTACTGTTTGTGCATTTACAATATTCATTGATTTTTGCCATTGAAAAACGTCCAGAAATGTTTGAAGCTACTGACTGAATGAAAGGAGCTGGCATCTCACTCTCTTTGAATCTTCTTTATCATGCTAGGATTAACAGGAAAAAGCTAAAAATTTCAGAATTGCACCTTGCAATGTGGAGATATTACTGTTTGTGCATTTACAATATTCATTGATTTTTGCCATTGAAAAACATGTTTTTCATATACCAGAAATGTTTGAAGCTACTGACTGAATGAAAGGAGCTGGCATCTCACTCTCTTTGAATCTTCTTTATCATGCTAGGATTAGCAGGAAAAAGCAAAGAATTTCAGAATTGCACCTTGCAATGTGGAGATATTACTGTTTGTGCATTTACAATATTCATTGATTTTTGCCATTGAAAAACATGTTTTTCATATACCAGAAATGTTTGAAGCTACTGACTGAATGAAAGGAGCTGGCATCTCACTCTCTTTGAATCTTCTTTATCATGCTAAGAGGAGCAGGAAAAAGCAAAAAATTTCAGAATTGCACCTTGCAATGCGGAGAAATTACTGTTTGTGCATTTACAATATTCATTGATTTTTGCCATTGAAAAACGTCCAGAAATGATTGAAGCTACTGACTGAATGAAAGGAGCTGTCATCTCACTCTCTTTGAATCTTCTTTATCATGCTAAGAGGAGCAGGAAAAAGCAAAAAATTTCAGAATTGCACCTTGCAATGCGGAGAAATTACTGTTTGTGCATTTACAATATTCATTGATTTTTGCCATTGAAAAATGTCCAGAAATGATTGAAGCTACTGACTGAATGAAAGGAGCTGGCATCTCACTCTCTTTGAATCTTCTTTATCATGCTAGGATTAGCAGGAAAAAGCAAAAAATTTCAGAATTGCACCTTGCAATGTGGAGATATTACTGTTTGTGCATTTACAATATTCATTGATTTTTGCCATTGAAAAACATGTTTTTCATATACCAGAAATGTTTGAAGCTACTGACTGAATGAAAGGAGCTGGCATCTCACTCTCTTTGAATCTTCTTTATCATGCTAGGATTAACAGGAAAAAGCAAAAAATTTCAGAATTTCACCTTGCAATGTGGAGATATTACTGTTTGTGCATTTACAATATTCATTGATTTTTGCCATTGAAAAACATGTTTTTCATATACCAGAAATGTTTGAAGCTACTGACTGAATGAAAGGAGCTGGCATCTCACTCTCTTTGAATCTTCTTTATCATGCTAGGATTAACAGGAAAAAGCAAAAAATTTCAGAATTGCACCTTGCAATGTGGAGATATTACTGTTTGTGCATTTACAATATTCATTGATTTTTGCCATTGAAAAACGTCCAGAAATGTTTGAAGCTACTGACTGAATGAAAGGAGCTGGCATCTCACTCTCTTTGAATCTTCTTTATCATGCTAGGATTAGCAGGAAAAAGCAAAAAATTTCAGAATTGCACCTTGCAATGTGGAGATATTACTGTTTGTGCATTTAAAATATTCATTGATTTTTGCCATTGAAAAACATGTTTTTCATATACCAGAAATGTTTGAAGCTACTGACTGAATGAAAGGAGCTGGCATCTCACTCTCTTTGAATCTTCTTTATCATGCTAGGATTAACAGGAAAAAGCAAAAAATTTCAGAATTGCACCTTGCAATGTGGAGATATTACTGTTTGTGCATTTACAATATTCATTGATTTTTGCCATTGAAAAACATGTTTTTCATATACCAGAAATGTTTGAAGCTACTGACTGAATGAAAGGAGCTGGCATCTCACTCTCTTTGAATCTTCTTTATCATGCTAGGATTAACAGGAAAAAGCAAAAATTTCAGAATTGCACCTTGCAATGTGGAGATATTACTGTTTGTGCATTTACAATATTCATTGATTTTTGCCATTGAAAAACGTCCAGAAATGTTTGAAGCTACTGACTGAATGAAAGGAGCTGGCATCTCACTCTCTTTGAATCTTCTTTATCATGCTAGGATTAACAGGAAAAAGCAAAAAATTTCAGAATTGCACCTTGCAATGTGGAGATATTACTGTTTGTGCATTTACAATATTCATTGATTTTTGCCATTGAAAACGTCCAGAAATGTTTGAAGCTACTGACTGAATGAAAGGAGCTGGCATCTCACTCTCTTTGAATCTTCTTTATCATGCTAGGATTAAGCAGGAAAAAGCAAAAAATTTCAGAATTGCACCTTGCAATGTGGAGATATTACTGTTTGTGCATTTACAATATTCATTGATTTTTGCCATTGAAAAACATGTTTTTCATATACCAGAAATGTTTGAAGCTACTGACTGAATGAAAGGAGCTGGCATCTCACTCTCTTTGAATCTTCTTTATCATGCTAGGATTAGCAGGAAAAAGCAAAAAATTTCAGAATTGCACCTTGCAATGTGGAGATATTACTGTTTGTGCATTTACAATATTCATTGATTTTTGCCATTGAAAAACATGTTTTTCATATACCAGAAATGTTTGAAGCTACTGACTGAATGAAAGGAGCTGGCATCTCACTCTCTTTGAATCTTCTTTATCATGCTAGGATTAACAGGAAAAAGCAAAAAATTTCAGAATTGCACCTTGCAATGTGGAGATATTACTGTTTGTGCATTTACAATATTCATTGATTTTTGCCATTGAAAAACGTCCAGAAATGTTTGAAGCTACTGACTGAATGAAAGGAGCTGGCATCTCACTCTCTTTGAATCTTCTTTATCATGCTAGGATTAACAGGAAAAAACTAAAAATTCAGAATTGCACCTTGCAATGTGGAGATATTACTGTTTGTGCATTTACAATATTCATTGATTTTTGCCATTGAAAAACATGTTTTTCATATACCAGAAATGTTTGAAGCTACTGACTGAATGAAAGGAGCTGCATCTCACTCTCTTTGAATCTTCTTTATCATGCTAGGATTAGCAGGAAAAAGCAAAAAATTTCAGAATTGCACCTTGCAATGTGGAGATATTACTGTTTGTGCATTTACAATATTCATTGATTTTTGCCATTGAAAAACATGTTTTCATATACCAGAAATGTTTGAAGCTACTGACTGAATGAAAGGAGCTGGCATCTCACTCTCTTTGAATCTTCTTTATCATGCTAGGATTAACAGGGAAAAAGCAAAAATTTCAGAATTTCACCTTGCAATGTGGAGATATTACTGTTTGTGCATTTACAATATTCATTGATTTTTGCCATTGAAAAACATGTTTTTCATATACCAGAAATGTTTGAAGCTACTGACTGAATGAAAGGAGCTGGCATCTCACTCTCTTTGAATCTTCTTTATCATGCTAGGATTAACAGGAAAAAGCAAAAAATTTCAGAATTGCACCTTGCAATGTGGAGATATTACTGTTTGTGCATTTACAATATTCATTGATTTTTGCCATTGAAAAACGTCCAGAAATGTTTGAAGCTACTGACTGAATGAAAGGAGCTGGCATCTCACTCTCTTTGAATCTTCTTTATCATGCTAGGATTAACAGGAAAAAGCTAAAATTTCAGAATTGCACCTTGCAATGTGGAGATATTACTGTTTGTGCATTTACAATATTCATTGATTTTTGCCATTGAAAAACATGTTTTTCATATACCAGAAATGTTTGAAGCTACTGACTGAATGAAAGGAGCTGGCATCTCACTCTCTTTGAATCTTGTTTATCATGCTAGGATTAGCAGGAAAAAGCAAAAATTTCAGAATTGCACCTTGCAATGTGGAGATATTACTGTTTGTGCATTTACAATATTCATTGATTTTTGCCATTGAAAAACGTCCAGAAATGTTTGAAGCTACTGACTGAATGAAAGGAGCTGGCATCTCACTCTCTTTGAATCTTCTTTATCATGCTAGGATTAACAGGAAAAAGCTAAAAATTTCAGAATTGCACCTTGCAATGTGGAGATATTACTGTTTGTGCATTTACAATATTCATTGATTTTTGCCATTGAAAAACATGTTTTTCATATACCAGAAATGTTTGAAGCTACTGACTGAATGAAAGGAGCTGGCATCTCACTCTCTTTGAATCTTCTTTATCATGCTAGGATTAGCAGGAAAAAGCAAAAAATTTCAGAATTGCACCTTGCAATGTGGAGATATTACTGTTTGTGCATTTACAATATTCATTGATTTTTGCCATTGAAAAACATGTGATTTTCATATACCAGAAATGTTTGAAGCTACTGACTGAATGAAAGGAGCTGGCATCTCACTCTCTTTGAATCTTCTTTATCATGCTAGGATTAGCAGGAAAAAGCAAAAAATTTCAGAATTGCACCTTGCAATGTGGAGATATTACTGTTTGTGCATTTACAATATTCATTGATTTTTGCCATTGAAAAACGTCCAGAAATGTTTGAAGCTACTGACTGAATGAAAGGAGCTGGCATCTCACTCTCTTTGAATCTTCTTTATCATGCTAGGATTAGCAGGAAAAAGCAAAAAATTTCAGAATTGCACCTTGCAATGTGGAGATATTACTGTTTGTGCATTTACAATATTCATTGATTTTTGCCATTGAAAAACATGTTTTTCATATACCAGAAATGTTTGAAGCTACTGACTGAATGAAAGGAGCTGGCATCTCACTCTCTTTGAATCTTCTTTATCATGCTAGGATTAACAGGAAAAAGCAAAAAATTTCAGAATTGCACCTTGCAATGTGGAGATATTACTGTTTGTGCATTTACAATATTCATTGATTTTTGCCATTGAAAAACGTCCAGAAATGTTTGAAGCTACTGACTGAATGAAAGGAGCTGGCATCTCACTCTCTTTGAATCTTCTTTATCATGCTAGGATTAGCAGGAAAAAGCAAAAAATTTCAGAATTGCACCTTGCAATGTGGAGATATTACTGTTTGTGCATTTACAATATTCATTGATTTTTGCCATTGAAAAACATGTTTTTCATATACCAGAAATGTTTGAAGCTACTGACTGAATGAAAGGAGCTGGCATCTCACTCTCTTTGAATCTTCTTTATCATGCTAGGATTAGCAGGAAAAAGCAAAAATTTCAGAATTGCACCTTGCAATGTGGAGATATTACTGTTTGTGCATTTACAATATTCATTGATTTTTGCCATTGAAAAACGTTTTTCATATACCAGAAATGTTTGAAGCTACTGACTGAATGAAAGGAGCTGGCATCTCACTCTCTTTGAATCTTCTTTATCATGCTAGGATTAAACAGGAAAAAGCAAAAAATTTCAGAATTGCACCTTGCAATGTGGAGATATTACTGTTTGTGCATTTACAATATTCATTGATTTTTGCCATTGAAAAACATCCAGAAATGTTTGAAGCTACTGACTGAATGAAAGGAGCTGGCATCTCACTCTCTTTGAATCTTCTTTATCATGCTAGGATTAGCAGGAAAAAGCAAAAAATTTCAGAATTGCACCTTGCAATGTGGAGATATTACTGTTTGTGCATTTACAATATTCATTGATTTTTGCCATTGAAAAACATGTTTTTCATATACCAGAAATGTTTGAAGCTACTGACTGAATGAAAGGAGCTGGCATCTCACTCTCTTTGAATCTTCTTTATCATGCTAGGATTAACAGGAAAAAGCAAAAAATTTCAGAATTGCCCCTTGCAATGTGGAGATATTACTGTTTGTGCATTTACAATATTCATTGATTTTTGCCATTGAAAAACGTCCAGAAATGTTTGAAGCTACTGACTGAATGAAAGGAGCTGGCATCTCACTCTCTTTGAATCTTCTTTATCATGCTAGGATTAGCAGGAAAAAGCAAAAAATTTCAGAAATTGCACCTTGCAATGTGGAGATATTACTGTTTGTGCATTTACAATATTCATTGATTTTTGCCATTGAAAAACATGTTTTTCATATACCAGAAATGTTTGAAGCTACTGACTGAATGAAAGGAGCTGGCATCTCACTCTCTTTGAATCTTCTTTATCATGCTAGGATTAACAGGAAAAGGCAAAAAATTTCAGAATTGCACCTTGCAATGTGGAGATATTACTGTTTGTGCATTTACAATATTCATTGATTTTTGCCATTGAAAACATCCAGAAATGTTTGAAGCTACTGACTGAATGAAAGGAGCTGGCATCTCACTCTCTTTGAATCTTCTTTATCATGCTAGGATTAGCAGAAAAAGCAAAAATTTCAGAATTGCACCTTGCAATGTGGAGATATTACTGTTTGTGCATTTACAATATTCATTGATTTTTGCCATTGAAAAACATGTTTTTCATATACCAGAAATGTTTGAAGCTACTGACTGAATGAAAGGAGCTGGCATCTCACTCTCTTTGAATCTTCTTTATCATGCTAGGATTAACAGGAAAAAGCAAAAAATTTCAGAATTGCACCTTGCAATGTGGAGATATTACTGTTTGTGCATTTACAATATTCATTGATTTTTGCCATTGAAAAACGTCCAGAAATGTTTGAAGCTACTGACTGAATGAAAGGAGCTGGCATCTCACTCTCTTTGAATCTTCTTTATCATGCTAGGATTAACAGGAAAAAGCTAAAAATTTCAGAACTGCACCTTGCAATGTGGAGATATTACTGTTTGTGCATTTACAATATTCATTGATTTTTGCCATTGAAAACATGTTTTTCATATACCAGAAAGTTTGAAGCCTACTGACTGAATGAAAGGAGCTGGCATCTCACTCTCTTTGAATCTTCTTTATCATGCTAGGATTAGCAGGAAAAAGCAAAAAATTTCAGAATTGCACCTTGCAATGTGGAGATATTACTGTTTGTGCATTTACAATATTCATTGATTTTTGCCATTGAAAAACATGTTTTTCATATACCAGAAATGTTTGAAGCTACTGACTGAATGAAAGGAGCTGGCATCTCACTCTCTTTGAATCTTCTTTATCATGCTAGGATTAGCAGGAAAAAGCAAAAAATTTCAGAATTGCACCTTGCAATGTGGAGATATTACTGTTTGTGCATTTACAATATTCATTGATTTTTGCCATTGAAAAACATGTTCCAGAAATGTTTGAAGCTACTGACTGAATGAAAGGAGCTGGCATCTCACTCTCTTTGAATCTTCTTTATCATGCTAGATTAACAGGAAAAAGCAAAAATTTCAGAATTGCACCTTGCAATGTGGAGATATTACTGTTTGTGCATTTACAATATTCATTGATTTTTGCCATTGAAAAACGTCCAGAAATGTTTTGGAAGCTACTGACTGAATGAAAGAAGCTGGCATCTCACTCTCTTTGAATCTTCTTTATCATGCTAGGATAACAGAAAAAGCAAAAATTTTCAGAATTGCACCTTGCAATGTGGAGATATTACTTGTTGGTGGCATTTACAATATCATTGATTT